>NW_027496038.1:0-229417 GCF_021521415.1 Bidens hawaiensis
ATATAAAGCAGATACATCTCATCTTCGTTGTCAAGTAATATGTCTGCCGACTATACCAACAAATTATTAACATTGGCCTATGATCAACGAGAGCATGTTCTTACGATGCTTGCATAGTCAATGGAGTTAGATTTTGTGGTACATAGCGTGATATCAGATGCACTAATCAGAACAGTGGTGACGTTTCAATAGGAGAAAATGGTACTATATTTTATAGTCAACTAGAACAGATCATAGAGTTGAAGTATCTAAATAAATACTCGTTGTACTATTTTGGTTGCAAATGGTTCGAGACATTGGGTAAAGGACTAATTAAGAAAAACAACACAGTTGTTATCGACGCAGTCTTGAATGGTTTGTTGGTAATGAATGGTATGACGATCAACAATAATATTAGCGACACGAGCTAAACAAGTCTTTTATATACAAGATCCTTCTCAAAGAACAGACAATTAGAGGGTTGTGGAAGAAGTTCACCATCGAAAACTTTTGGATCATCCAAGTATGAGTAGTGTTAATGAGATAGATATATTGCAGGACACTCAATTGTCTGATTACAACTTGGTAGTCGACTCGGGATTTGATGAAGATTTTATTGAAGATGAATATTTCATTGATGATGATGGTGACACAATAACATTGCTCCGTTTGTGGATGATGAAAATTTTATTGATGAAGATGAAGACGAAGACGGATACCCATTAGATGAGGAAGACACAATAAATGACGATGAGGAAGGCGAGCTTATAATAGACGCTTGTTATTCTAGTGATGATTCTGATTTAATGCATGTATATAAGTTATTCAAGTTAAATTGTGAATATTTATTAAGAATGTTTATTATATCTTTATTACATGTTTTTTTTTTTGGTTAAGGAATGGCAGATGTTGCACATGGACACGAGGGGGATGGTGGAGTCAGGACCCCAATAGGAATACAAATACAATCCCTAGCATTTACGAGTCTTGTAAGCTTGTTCTATTTAATTATATGTCCTCGTATATTGAATATCTTTTCCATTTGTGAACTTTTCAATTTCATGTATAAATATGTAGCCTAAGCCAAAAGAAAGCATGGAAAGGGGAGGAATATATAGTTACATAATAAATGTCAATAAAACGAAGGTGAGCCACTACTCATTAAAGTTGTTGAAGGGGCACGTCAATATAAGTTCGTTGGAGCGAATGCTTAGGATTTTGTAAGATTGATCTGCAACACTATTCTAGCGCTAGTTCCTTTGCATTATGAAAATTGGCAGGATGTTCCAGATGAGTATAAACATGTTGTTTATCCCCAACTTTTCGTAAGACCTCCATGTGTAATTAATTTTTATTTTTGTATTTCAATTTTGTAACTTTTACATCTTCTCCCATTATTTATTTTTACATTATTACTCTGATCTCAACAAGTTTAAAAATGCCGATCCCTCTGGTGGTCAAGGATTCAGCTTGGAATTATTGCTGATTGTCAGAGACGCTACACATCTCGAAAGTCTAAATTTAAGAAACATTTGGAAAAGAATGGAGGTTATGTCGACGTTGAAACAACAAAGAAGTGTCCCCCAAAGAATTATGATGTTGTCAAGTGGATTAAGCTTATTGATGATTTGTTCATGGATCCCGACTATAGGTTGAGATGTGAAATAAATAAAAGTAACCGAACAAAACATAAATACCCGAGTTTCAAGGTAGTCAATCTTTTGTCCAAATTCAACACATAGAGGTAAGAAACATTGTCTATATTACCCAATGATCTATTAATTTTCATATTGAAATCTAAAAATTAGTATTTTAGGTGTTTACGAAGGAGCAAAAAACTCGGAAGTGCTAGTCGTAATGGTATTTTCAGAAGACGCATTTCAAGGAAGGGGAAGGATGGGCAAACAAAGATTGTGAAGCAGATTGGGTAAGTAAAAAATTTTTATTGTATGATTTACTATCCTATTATTATGTGTGGGTATTCAATAGGAGCTTAAATGAGGTATTAAAAGTCTTCTGTTAATAGTTGTAAAAAGTCTTCATTATTGCTTCAGTAGGTATTCAATAGAGCTTATATTTTTGTAAAAAACTATTTGCTGTATGATTTAGTATCTTATTATTATATATATACATATATTTATATATATATATATACAATAAAAATTATTGCCATAATCTAACTGTTCGGTTTGGTTTTATACAACGGTTTTCATTATAGATATTACTCTTAGTATAGTTCCATTTGTAGAGATAAAGGAAATGCTATTGTGTATTATAAAATGACCTGTGATCTTGATGTAGATTACAACTAGAACCTCTGAATGTTACAGCTTGAATCTCAAAGTGCGGAATCCATTGAGATTGAACACACACAAGTAAATATTAAGCTTATTTTCATATATAACTTGAAGATTACAAGATATTACACTTTGCATACTTTCTCTCTCTACTCTCTCTCTCTCTGAAAATGACCTAAAAGTCTTCATTTAAACGCATAAGTCTCCTATTTATAGGAAACATCATGACGCTTCACAAGGCCGTATATGTTATACGGCGTATAACATATACACCGAATAAGATACCCGTCCTTGTGGACTTATGCATTGACTATAATATACAAAATACATTTGACATTTCAAGCCTTATACAATCATATCTAATACATCTAAGACCCTAGCAATAGACATTATGCTCTAACAAACTCCCCCTTGGATGTTGCTAGGTCTTCGATTTTACTCTTTCATTCCAAACACCTTTTCTCGATACTCCCTCCTCATATCCTCCCATGAGCGTTTACTTGAGGGCTTCTGATTAGTGGGAATCGAGACTCCAACACCTTTGTATTGAAATTTCTTCAAAGCAGCAATCCTCATTTTCTCTTTTATCTTCTCATCTCTTTCCTTCTCCTTCTATGCTTCCACATCTCCAAATTCAAACCATTTGCTCTTCCAAACTTCTGTACGAACCTTGGATATTGTAACCACTGATCATCACCGAAATTCATCTTCATGTTGTCTAGAATCATCCTAGAAGAAGAAGAGAAGTTATACTTTAAATTCAAACACAGAGCTTCCATATTACTCATCTGGTAATCAAGAATGTCATCATAACCACCCTTTCGATTGTCCTAAGCAATGAACCACCACATGTACTAAATACTTGTACGGTCGAGACAATGTGGTCCTCTTGAATGCTAATTTGTTCAGTGAATCTCTATAACCCATCCTAAGAAAACATCCTTTCTCCATCTTCTCATCTAGATCAACAGGATATGACGGTTCGTCCCCGAACTTTAAGACTTTTTTGATCAAGGCTTCATTGACTATAATCTTCTGCCCTTGTATAGTAGCATGAATATCTGTACCAAAAACCTTTGCAGTAATCCAGATGTCAGTTACTATGCTCTCATACGGATCAGCCAAATGTGTAATAGCCTTGTAAATTCTTGATCTTTTCAGAAACGGCATGATTACTTTGAACTTTGCAGCTTTGGGATCCTCTTCGTTCAAGTAAGCACAGATGTTGTGCTTTGGATCAGTAATCTTGGTTTTCTTACCCATCTGCAAACACATAACAGATACACACGTTAAAAACAGATTCAGCAGATAAGATATAATGTATATGTTCAATATAACGTATATGTATGTATCAATGGATAAGTCAGACACAGCGTATAGGTTCTAAAACGTATAAGTCATGTACCACATATAAGTCTAGTTCTACGTATATGTCTATGTCCAACGTATATGTCCAACTCTGCATATATGTCAATAAAGTTTGACTTTGGTCAATGCACAAACATATACTCCGTATATGTACAAACATATATGGCGTATATGTCTGTGTTTTGACCAAAATTAAAAGCTTCAAATCTATAGATCTTTTAGACAAGCCATCTACTACACAAGCATCATTTAAGTCCGTTTATTATATATTTGAGATCAATTTGATAGATTATGACATGTTAAGAAGTTTAAACTCAAAAATACTAACGTATATATTTCAAATTTCAGATCTAACATGATCAGTCCATGTAAATTCAATTAAGTGTTAAGACTACACTCGTAATATCAATCTAAGATGAAACAGTCATAAATTTGTATTAAACCATGGATTATTAAGATCTAATTGACATATGCGTGAACAAGGTACTGTTCATCCTTAGATCTGGAAATAGATTCCTACCTTAAAGATCTGGAATGGTGTGTGCTAATCACCACAACAGATATCAACAAACAACGTATCATCAGGATTTTGTGTAAAAAGTGAATTAAGATCATAGCAAATTCAGAAAATCAAACGCATAAGTGACATATGCGACACATAACTCTCTTATATATACCCTGGCATATGCGGCGTTTAAGTCTCATACTTATACGTTGCATAAGTATGTCCAAAAAATGTCTGATTTCATGTCCTGTTCACACCCATGTAATGTCACAAGTACAAATTAATGTCCTTGTACATTAGAAGAATAACTTAAATAAGCTCAATATTGAAAAATCACTATCTTACCAAGTCCAAATTAATGACCTTGAGTAAAATAGATAAACGTTTTGATCTTTTGTTTTGATTTGGTAAAAACAAGATGTGTTGTTTCATGAAAACACCCAGAGAGATTGTTCACACTTACATTAAGAGTCGAAAACTACACCAGAACGAAAAATCTTTTTGGTTTTTCAATAGAAACAAAATATCAAATGAAACTTAACTAGAAATCAATACATAAATCACATATTTTTGTGAGTTTGAGCAGGGAATCATATTGATCCATTTGCCCTTCCATTACAGTTTTATTTTCAGCGTTTATTATGACTGATGTTAAGTCAGTCATTGGTATTGTTGACCTTAGGGTATTGCTTGATAACGGGGGTATGCCTTATAGTGGGGATTATTTGCTGATGTGCTTACTATAAAAACTTTTTATCTTCTGATTCTAAGGTTTAAGTCAAGTTGGGGTGTCTAAGTAAAACTCAAATTACGCCTGAATCAAGATTAGAACTAATATTTCCTGATATCTTGTGCTTAATTGAATCAATTAAATGTATCACATAAATTCCTGAATTATTTGTTTAAAAGGTTTAGGTTGTGTCCCTTGTGGTCCGTTTCTTAATGGTAATAAGATGCGAGCAAAGGGACAACGTGTGTCTAATAGAGGATTTTGATCAAGTCAGTAATGATTTTAGTACATAAGTAATTGGGCGATCAAGTTTAATGACTTATAAAACAGCTTAAACTGCGGGTTTGCTTTTAAAGTTTGTTTAAATATTCATCGAAATGAATACCCAGGTGATAAACCGCATAAAGACCCGATGGATCCGAGAACCTTAAAGCATCCCATCAATACATGATTTAAGGCCATGAAACCATACATCATTGAAGCGTTAACCACTTACTGATAGCTAAGTTTTAACAAAATTTAAACAATCATTCTGATAAAAAAGCTTGAGTATGACCAGCTATTACATTTTTGCCATCATTATCAAGACTTTTGTTAGAAACTAATACCCCATCAATTTGGCAATTAAGTTTATATCACTTAATTTTCCCTACTTGTTTGTTTTAAAGGCCTACCAATGCACCAATACAATTAAGCACACAGCCTTTTATGCCTACTTTTTACTAGATTTGGGACCAGATGATCAATGTACTATCATCTTCCCTTTTTTCTTCAAAATCTCATTTTTTGAGGAGCAACATTTTTTTAATGTATTTGACATTTTGAATTTTTACTGTTTTTTGTCTTTTTCAAAATTTGCAAATGTGTTTGGTTTTTCTGACAATTTCTCCCCCTAAAAACAAAAACTGTATGAAAAATATATACAAACATGAAAAATATGACTCTGATGTTCAGGATCACAAGGTATCCAACACACCTGTAATCTCGGTAACCCCCTTTTCAACACCGCCCAAAAATTTTAAACCATTTAGTTTTAATAAGTAGTTAAATCTTGACTTATCAAAAGCTTTGGTGAAAAAATTTACTTTTTGTTCATCGGTGTGAATTTTGTCTATGGCAATCAAATTCTTTTCGTAGCAATCACGAATGAAGTGATACCATATGTCTATATGTTTAGTTTTAGAGTGATTTACCGAATTCTTAGTTATCGATATAGCTGCATTATTATCTACAAAGATAGGGATAGTAAGAAAATTCAAACTGTAGTCCCGCAACTGTTGTTGTATCCAAAGAACCTGAGAGCAGCAACTGGAAGCAGCTATGTACTCAGCTTCACAAGTAGACAGCAAAACTGTGGTCTGTTTCTTGCATTGCCAAGATGACGAGTCGTTTGCCAAAGAACTAACACCCTGTTGTTGTAGATTTTGCATTCAGCTTACAGCTTCCATAATCTAAATCAAAATAAGCCCTTAACACAAACTCATCATCTTTTGGATACCAGAGACTGACCCCCGGACATCCCTTGAGATAGTGTAGTATCCTCTTGACGATCATAAGATGTGAAACCTTCGGATTTGACTGATATCGGGCATACAAACAGGTAGCATACATGGTGTCTGGCTGAGAAGCAGTCAAATACATTAAAGAGCCTATCATGGATATGTATAAGGTTTGGTCAACCTTCTCCTCGTTGGGATCAGGACCGATACCATGATTCAATGGTAAAGAAGTGTTGATTGCCGATGCATCAAACATGTTGAACTTTGTCAAAACGTCATTAACATACTTTGTCTGATGGATAAAGATACCATCTGACAACTGTTCAACTTGAAGTCCAAGAAAGAACTTCATCTCCCCCATAGCACTCATTTCAAATTTTTTTTCATGCCATCTTCAAACTGCTTGCACAGAACATCATTCGTCGATCCAAAGATTATGTCGTCGACGTAAATCCGCACGATTAGTAGATGTCCATCAACAAGTTTAGTGAAAAGTGTACAACCGACGGTTCCTCCGATAAACCCTTGTCCAATAAATGTTAGGACAACGTTCCATACCAAGCTCTCGGAACTTGATGGAGACCGTAAAGGGCTTTATCAAGTATATACACTTTGTCTTTGTGGATCAGATCGACAAACCCCGGTGTTTGTCCAACGAAGACTTCTTCGTTAATATTTCCATTAAGGAACGCTGATTTCACATCCAACTGATAAACCTTAAAGCCTTTCCAAGAAGCAAATGCTAGAAAGATCCGAATTGCTTCTAGCCTTGCAACCAGTGCATACACCTCATTGTAGTCGATACCTTCTCTCTGGTTAAATCCCAATACAACAAGTCTTGCTTTGTTTCTAACTATGATCCCATTTTCATCTCTTTTGCACTTGAACACCCACTTGGTGTTATTTTTCTTTTTATCTTCAGGTAAAACAACCAACTTCCAAACCCCGAGCTTTTCAAACTGCATAAGCTCCTCTTGCATAGCATTCACCCAGCTTTCTTCTGTTACGACCTCTTTATACGTTTTCGGTTCCACCTGAGAGGATAAAACATTTAAATGAGAATTGATTTTGTAAAGGAAACACCTTAGAATAAAAATACTGGAGATTTTGGTCAATTTGACGTCTTGTTTGCACCCCAGCATTCAAATCTCCTATGAAATTATCCTCGGGATGGTAGGATAGTGTTCTTGGCACCACCTCGGGTAGGTACTATCACTTCCGATTGGAGATTGTTCTCACACACTTTAGGAGCAACAGTGGATGGTGAAATAGCTTCAATTATCTCCTCATCTGAATCACCATCGTCATAAAAAACTGGAACAGTTTTTTGAACATCATTGGATTGAACATGATCAGGAATGATTGGAGGAACAGACGCAGGTTCTTCAGGCACAATCACTTGATTTTCCGACAATTGTTGATTATAAATCATCGTCAAAGTTTCTTCAGATAAATCTTCCTCAGGGAGTTGGAAACTCTCCCAAAGACTATCATAATCGAACAACCTTGAATCTCCTAGTCGTTGCATGGTAGGAGTGTATCGTTGACAGTCGACATTTTGAACTTAAATAATTTTGTGGAGGCTAGGGATGTAGACACGTCTGAGTGGACTAGCATACCACACAAAGAAACCTTCAATAGATTTGGGACCAAATTTTCCACTTGGTTCAAGAACGGTACATGTTGATCCAAACGGTTCAAGCCACTTCAAATTTGGTTTTCGAAGATTAAGTAGCTCAAAACACGTCTTTCCAAATTTCTTTACTGTAAGCACCCGGTTGAGTGTATGACAAGCTACCGCCACTACTTCTGACCAAAAATTTACTGATAATTTTGAATCGGAAAGCATAGTTCAAACTGTTTCAATCAAGGTTCGATTTTTTTTGTTCAGCAACCCCATTTTGTTGTGGAGTGTAAGGTGCACTGAATTCATGAAGAATCCCTCGGTCATTACAGTACTCAAGCATTCTGGTATTCATGAACTCTGTCCCATCGTCACTTCTTATTCATCGAATAGGAAGATTATAAAGATTCTCCAGCTTCTTGAATAAGATCATGAGGGAATCATATGTCTCGTCTTTTGATTCCAAAAACATCACCCATGAAAATCTTGAATAGTCATCAGTAACCACAAGATAGTAAAGTTCTCCTGTGATACTTTTAACATTCACGACCAAATAGATCCATAAGAAGACGTTCAAAAGGTAGGTTAATGGAGTTGATAAGTTTCTTCGGATGAGATTTCCTCGTTTACTTTCCCATCTTACAATCCAAGCATTCTTCACTTAACTGAAAGTTCCTCAAGTTAACTCCTTCTACCAGATTTTTGTGAACCAAATGGTTCATTTTCCTCAAACTGATATGTCATATCCTCTGATGCCATAAAATGGATTCCCGTTCAGATGCTCTTGAGATGAAACACTGAGCAGTCCCAGAAGAAGTTAATGCAGTGCTCATATTCATGACGTAAAGATCATTCACTCGAGGAGCACGCATAATGATCCACTCTTCAGGTATTTTGAAGCCAGGTTTCAAAATCAAACACTCTCGGTCTGTAAAATGTGTAGAGAATCGTTTATCACAAATCTGTGATATTCTGAGCAGATTGTTCTCCAACTCCGAAATGTAGTTGACATTCTCGAACGCAACCTTTCCATTTGTCAATGTGCCCTCACCAACAATCTGTCCTCCTTGGTTTCCAGCAAATCCGACATACCCTCCTCTTATTGATTTGACATCATTCAGTAGGTAGAGAGTACCTGTCATGTGCCTAGAGGCTCCACTATCCATTATCCAACAAGAATCGTGTGATCTTGGAAGCCCCCTCACATACAGTAACGGATCAGTGAAACAAAGAAACCCAAGCCTTTTTGGTCTTGGGTTATTTGAATTTTTTGTATAACAACTTCAATTCTTCATTATCAGAATCACACGAAATAGAATCTTTACTAGATACATGTGATTCAGACTCAGTTATTACCCTATCAACAACCTCTAGTGGTTTGACAACAATTTTTACCACCCAGTTTTGACCTGCGGCTTGTCTTTTGTTATAAAATGGTGTTTGAACTGATTTTGAAATTTTTGGTTTTGAAACATCAATTTTTGCTTTCTTTTCATCATCAATCTTAAAAGTCTAAACACGTTTTAATATTTTCACATTTTCTAAAACAAGCATCGGTTTCTTCTCACAACCCAAACCAGTTTTGTTGGTCACACTTTTTCAAGGCAGAATGTGATCATGTTTGTATAGAGTGGGACAAGCATAAAATACGTGCCCAACTTCATTTCAATTAAAACAACGTCTCCTATCAATGAACTTATTGACTTGAGATGTCGTTTTAACCTGATCACTTTTTGCTTTCAAACGATGAAACTCATCATTTGATTGATTTCTAAATATAGCTTCCTTTTCAGATTAGAAGTTTTTCCATGCATATACTTAATCTTTTTCTCTAGAAGTTGATGAGATTTGTTATAAAAGCTTGTTTTTGCAAATATTTTTGACTCAACAACTTTACTTTCTATATTACCCAACCCTCAGTACCTGTTTCCTCAATCAAAACTGATTCTGCCATTTTTACACCGGTTGACTGATCACAACTTGAACTCTCATTCTTTCCGTCTCAATCTTGAGTGTTTGAAGCTCAAGTTTGAGAGCAGCATTCTCATCTATGTGTCTGTTAATGGCTATTTGTTTGTCTTCAACCGTGTGTTTTAACATTGAAATTGTTTTCTGATCTTGTAAAATTCTTTCCCATAAATTCTTTTCACACGATTTAAGTTTCAAGTATGCCTCATTAACAACATTCAAATCAAACAAAGATTTGTCAGAATGTCCTTTTAACTCCTTAATTTCAAGAGTTTTAAAGTCACATTCATCACAAGGTAATTCACATTTTTCACAAAGATTTAAGTTAAGAATTATCTCATTTGCCATAAATGCTTGTTCAATTTGTTCATCACTTGAAATTTCTGAATCTTCATCGGTAATGTCTTTCACCACACCATCAACACATTTTTCCTCTATAGTTGCTGATTTCTCTGATTTGTCTTCTGGAAGTTCCTTTGATTTGACTTTTTGAAGTTCCTCATCCTCTTCTACTTCAAAGTCGATCTTTCCTTGAGGTACATCTTCTTCATACAACCATCATGCAAAACTTTCGATAATATCAGGAGGAAATAATGAAATAAGATAGTCAGAAGGAACCTCATGAATTTTATCATATGTTCAAGGAAGTTCGTCATTGGAAGTATCATGATCAACCTCTCGTACAACCTTGTTGGTTTCTTCATCCACATCCTTCAAAACCTTGTCCAAGCCCACTTTATTATCAACTAAATCATCTACCTTCTCATCAGACTCTTTAACCACAAATCTCAGTCTCAACCTTATCCTTAACCTCGTTATCATCAACCACTTTAGCCACATTAGCTTGGAACACTGAGTTACAATTGAAACCTTCATCAACTTGTGCTGTAGCTGCCTTTTGTTGTGACGTAGATGCTTCAGTAGGTTTCTTTCCCTTCAATGATTCTCCCTCTGGACGGTGATATATTGCCTGCTTGTAGTAATCCCGTCTAAAAGGATTTGCAGCATTATCCTCCACACTTTTGCTAGTGAATTCCCTCTTAAAATGTCCTTTCTCTTTCCAACGGAAACATCTAACTTTAGACTTATCAAAGCCTAACTTTGATGTTGTACCATCAAGCATATTACTTCCAGTGATTTCCTTAAATCTCTAAGCTCTTCTTATCACACTTGCCATGCACCACCTTATGTCAATCATTTTCATTTCCTCTGGGTCGATCTGATCATAGTCTTCTTTAGTCATATTGTAATTTTCAATGCGACCCGCAACCAAGCACTCGTAAGATTCTAGAACATATCCCAAAAAGGCCATATGTTCCTTGACAGTGTCAGTGGTCATGTTTCCCGTATTCTTCAGGTTCACAGCAATACTACATTGTATCACATTAGAATCTTGTTGACTTGAAACTGGTATGGTTCCTGAGTAACTACTGCTATACTATGGAGTAGCGGTAGTATGCACACTTGTAACAAATGCTTGATTAGATTGCTCAGCACAAAATGGAGTAAGAATCTTGGGATTTGAAGAAACACTCGATTGAGAACCCTTGTAATATAGTCCCACATCTTGTGATATGGTTGTAGATTTCATCTTTTGTTTCTTTCTCAGCTCCAAGTCATGAGCTTCAAGTTTCTCAATAAAACTTGAAAGATTCAAACGGGCATAAGCAATGGGGTTTGATTGCTGAATCATGATAAAGCTACCTCATTCTTTAGGTAATGCATCAGCAAACTTATCTATGTACTCGTACTCAGGCTTGTCAATCTTCAGCCTCTTCATTTCATTCACAAGGTAGCAGAATCTCTCAATCAATTGTGCAAAAGACTCACCCTTAACTTGAGTAAATATGTCAAATTCTTTCTTTAGAAATGCTATTTTACTCTTTCTCATGTTAGGGTTTCCACGATCTTTGTTCAATAAAGTGTGCCATATTGAATAGCAAGAACCATTGTGCTGCAATAGTTGAAAGATCTCAGCTTTGATGGCTTGTTGAAAGAGATTTAACATATTCTTTTCTCTTAGAAACAAATCCTTATCTGCATTAGTAATTTGGGATAATCTATAATTTTCCCATTCTCATTCTTGGGAATTATATACTCTTCCTCCACGGAAGTCCATGTTTCGTAGTTTAAAGCTTGAACATACGTCTCAAATTTGTCAGCCCACGAAGGATAATCTTCCATTCTGAGTAGCTTAGGAGGTTTGTTGGAAGTTCCCATTTCATTTTCCAAATTGATGTTCTGAAGTAGGATAGACGGCTGTGACACGAACACACTTAGGTTTTCCATTTTAGTCTAAGTTAACGGATATGTTTCTGGTCAAAGATGGTCAACGTATAAGAGAAGGGTCAACGGATATGTTTTAAGTTCAAGGAATGGTCAACGTATAAGTCTCAAGTCGACGGATATGTTGTTCAATGTACAACATATACGGCGTATATTCTATACTCCGTATATGTTATGTGTGGACAACATATACGCTGGTAAGACATCTACGGTGATAATCAACATTTTGGTAATTTTGGAATTTGAAGGTGCAAATGATATAGGAATTGGATGAAAATTTGAAGGGTTTGACACGGATGTATAAGGAATGTATTTTGAAATTTTGGAGAACTTTTGACGGTGGAATTTGAATGTAGAGAGAAAAACCTTGAAAACTTGAAGTGCTCAAGCTAGTAACGAGCCATAAGCTCTGATACCACTTGAAATGACCTGTGATCTTGATGTAGATTACAATTAGGACCTCTGAATGTTACAGCTTGAATCTCAAAGTGCGGAATCCATTGAGATTGAACACACACAAGTAAACATTAAGCTCATTTTCATATATAACATGAAAGATTACAAGACATGACACTTTGCATACTTTCTCTCTCTCTCTCTCTCTGACAATGACCTAAAAGTCTTCATTTAAATGCATAAGTCTCCTATTTATAGGAAATATCATGAAGCTTCCCAAGGCCGAATATGTTATACGGCGTATAACATATACCGAATAAGATATCCGTCCTTGTGGACTTATGCGTTGACTACAATATACAAAATACATTTGACATTTCAAGCCCTATACAATCATATCTAATACATCTAAGACCCTATCAATAGACATTATGCTCTAACATATTATTAAGTATTGATCATAGGGGTGTTCATGGTTTGGTTTGAAACCATGAAACAGCCCAAACCAGTCATCGGTTTGGTTTCATGATCGGTTTTCTCTATTAATTTTAGGTCAGTTGGTTTGAATAATTTCAAACCAGAGAGAACGGTTTGGTTTACGGTTTATGCCGAAATCGGACCGGACCATAAATTTTTACACTATAATTTAACTGTTTAGATGTTTCTACGCGTATACAAATATATATTTATATTAGGCTTAATTATCTATTTACAATCCTTATTCAGTTTACTTGCACACATTTCTTTTGTAATAGTCTCAAGTGAAATAATAGATCCAGCTTGTTACAATTTTCCATGGTAATAGTCTAAGGCTAAATGAGTATATCAGTTATCTATGTGCTTTGATCCTATAAAGAAGTGTTTGCCAACAATTATTTTTAGTATTTCTTTTTATGCTTTTTTATTATGGGTTACTTGTACTAAAGTGCAATGAGCTAAAACCGTGAAACCAATCCGGAACCAAATGGTTAGTAACAGTTCGGTTTTGATTTCAACGGTTAAGTTTCTGTTTCCAATCATAAAAAACCGTTAGTAACAATTTGGCTTGTGGTTTGACTCAAAAACCGACCAACCGGACCGTGAACACCTTGAAGGGTTGGTTCTGCTCCTTTTAAAACAGTTTTGCTGTCAAGCTTTAGTAAAAAAAAAATTCTAATGTATCGTTTAATATAGGGTAAAATTAAGGACAAGTTAGCAAAAATGTTGAAAGATTTGGCTGATCCAGCAACAATTGATGAGATTGGGGTACTCCAGCGTGCTTTAGGTCCTAGGCGTGGTAACATACGCAGCGTTGGACGTGTTGTGAGAAATGTAACCCCCGAAATATCGAGGTCATACCCCGCCACAACAACAACAATTGCAAGAAATGCGAGAAGAAATGCAAAAAATGAAACAAATGCAAGAAATGCAGCAGCCACAAGCCGCCCAGCTGCAACAAGTGTCACCATTCTCAAACCAAGAATTACTAAAAATAATGCAACAACAAAACCAACAACATCAGTTTCTAATGCAGCAAATGACATTGCGGTTTCAACAGGAAATAAATGCACTTAGAAGAAAACTGTCTCAACTTTATGAAGATGATGAAAATGATAACTAGGAACTGAATGCTTTGCCTCTATTTAGAAGTTTGAATATCTTGTGTTTTGAACTTTAAATATCTTGTATTTTGAACTTTAAACATCTTGTATTTTGAAATTTCGTTGAATATTATGTGTCGTTTTACTTTTCTTTATATTGTTTGGATTCAGGTTAAAAATGCAAATATTATATATATATATATATATATATATATATATAGAGAGAGAGAGAGAGAGAGAGATGATCAAAAGAAAACCCATCTTTAGGGAGAAAACTTAAAAACTCCTAAAAAATTATTTTTAATTAAATAAATATTTTCAAATTTTCGTTTTTGCCATTATTCTTATATTTTGGTCCCCTTCACTCGAAAAAAAATAAAAATAAATAAATAAATAAATAAATAAACCCGTTGTAATGCACATACGTATTACTGTGCGAAAACCGTTGTATTACACATGTGTATTACTATGTATTTTTAAGTTCAATAGTGTTTAGTTGTATATATTCAATATTTGTGTATTGTATATGTGTAGTAGTGTTATATTATATGAAAAAAAAATAATAATAAAATAAAAGTCGATGTAGTGCACATGTGCGTTAATGTTGTATTACACATACGTACTAATGTGTAATCGATGTGCGTATTAGTCTTATATTGCATATATACAATAGTGTGTATCAAATATGTGCAATACCGTTGTATACTATGCAATAAAAACACTTTTGCATACATGCAATGCACACCATTACACATGTGCATTACACCGACGAGTTACCGACAAGGTTATTTTTTATTTTTTGGAACCAATAACAAAATATAAGAATAATGGAAAAAACAGAAACTTCAAAAAAAATTTAAAAAAAAAAGTTAACAATAGTTTTTTAGGAGTTTTTAAGTTTTCTCTCTAAAAAGAGTTTTCTTTTGAACCCACCCACATATATATATATATATATATATATATATATATATATATATATATATATATATATACTATCTACCTTCTACCTATCTAATAAATATGTGGATTTTTTAGCAACTTTTCACCAAATATCTCAATTCTACCACATCGCATTCTAAATCTTCAATTTGTCCACGTGGCATCTTAATTTCCACCCCCTCTTATTTTGTAACAAAATTCACGGGTTTTATGGGATTATATCTTTATACAACCCCCTTTCAATGGTCATTTAACATCACAAACCCTACTAGTGACCTTTCTTCTGCAATCGCCTTCATCCTTCTTGCAGCCATCTACTCGATCATCATCTATTCCATGATTAACAAGATTTGTTATTTGACTCACCGATCATTTTTTTGTATACAATACTCAATTGAAAGATACCCTAAATTTCGAATCTTTCAAAATTCGCTAACACAACTAAAAGAAAACGTATCTGCTGCCAAAATCATTATCGTTCATCATCCAATATGCGATGTGCGTATGTTATTTCAATATTGATTTGCTTAAGTTATTCTCGTTTGTTATTAATTTTGATTCGATATGAATGTTTTGTGTTTTAAAATGTAGCTTAGATTCCGTAGTGTACCGGTATTGTGGTGGATCTCTTGGCAAGCATCACCATGAAGGTAAATTGTCCAAACAGTGGTCCATTTGTTTTCTAGATAAATTGTTATGATACTTAATTTTGAATGGTACATAGTTTGTTTATTAATCAAATTATGTTAACTTTTGTAGCTAGTGATGCGCTTACTATGTATTTCGTATTTAGGATTCTAAACATACTAAACAAAGATGAGCGTAGCATGTTTGTGTTTGTTCATTTAACTTTAACCGAACAAATGATCTGAATTATTAAACAAGAATGAGTAAAAGTTATCGATTATAAACAGTCCGCCCAACAAAAAGGGAAATGCCATAATCTAAAGGCCAATTATTTTTATTTTTATTTTATTTTTGTCAAAATGCAAAAAAATTATCTTTATTTTCTAACCTAAAAGATTCGTTATTCGTGTACTTTCGTTTTTATGTTAATTTAAACATCAGGTCTGGTCAATGTGAGTTCAGGTCGAAATGAGTTATGGTCAGAATGAGTTCTGGTCGAAAATGGGCTTATTAAATTGGTTCACGTCAAAACGGATATGTCAAAAAGTGCTATGATCAGAATGAGTTCGGGTCGAAATGGGTGGTTGCTTTAAATTATAGTATTTTCTAACTTAAAAGATTCCTTATTCATGTACTTTTAGATTTTATGTTAATTTAAACGAGAGGGTGGGGATTTTATGTATTGGAATTCAATAATTTGACTGATTCAATAACATTTCGAAGGAAGTTTGGGTTTTAATTATGGGTCAAAGTTTGGTTACAGGTCAACAAGTTAAAGAAGGTTGATATTGATCATATAAGCAGGATTGCTCTTGCATGCCCATTGCCTCATTGGTTGTTCTACAACACCTAAAAACAAGGTTTATTCGCTTTTTTTTCTTATGTCTTTATATTTTTGAAACAGTTCAGTGGCAGTTGTAATTACATGTAGATTACTGGTGAAATTGTTCTTGAGCACCAAGAGAAATGTAGTTTTGCATCCAAGGCATATGTTGTCGGAGTTGCTCGTGCTTCATCGATTGCAGGTAGTCATTTATTTATGTTTTTGCTATCATTTATGTTTTTAGCGTTACATGATCGAAAGTTTATGTGTGGTTTGTAAAGAAGATTACGAAGCGGATGAGATGACACGGGTATAATGAAATTTGCATAAAGACATGGTTGTAGTATAAAGTTTATGCCTAATTTGCAGGGTTGCTATTTTATAATTGTAGGTCAACCTAAAGGTCATATATCAAAATAATTAGTTGAATAAAATCATGATGTTGAATAGCATCATCGGCATGCATTTGTACTTGATATGTAACATGAATATATTTCATGTCAATCTTTTTGTCATTCAATTTTTCTTATTGTTAAAATTATATTCACAAGTGTGGAGTGAACTGTTATGGATCTTTGTGCGCTTTCTTTTAAAATTTTATTTACATATAACGCGTACATAGGTCAAGGAAGAGGATTTAGCTGCAATTAAGAAAAGTCATTATCTAGAGCAAATTTGTTGGAACCAACTTTCACGCATGGTCAGCTATGCGTAACATTAGCAAGGGTAAAAGTAGAGACAACTCAAGGAGGTCTCTAGAGAATTGGAAATTGTATATTTATGTTATGAATATAATATTTAATTCAATGTTATATGGATTTTAATCATTTTATACTTCTTTTGTTGTTTTTGTTTTGTTAACTTGATTCTAACCTAGTATTATAATACATTAGTAAGGACAATAAGGCAATTTCAGAAAAAAACTATTAAAATTTTTTAAGACTTTTAGAACTTTTGAAACACAATGTACAGTATTGCAATGCAAATAACCTAAAAACAACCCCTAAACCCCCAAATTGAATCCGCGATCTCATGTCGATTCATCAAAACCAACTCAAACGGCACCAGTTGCACATTTGTCCATCGATTGAGTTGAATTCTACCAATTTCCATATATGGCGTCAATTAGTGATTTCGAAACTAAGACTTTCATCTGCAAGGTTAGTTTTTTAATAACGATTTCTTCACATAACAATTGCTTTTCGTCTTCTAAATTAACTGCCGTCCACCAGTGTTGTTCATAGGGTTTTCGTATTTGAAGTTCGAGTAGGGTTAGAGACAGAACTGAAAGTGTTATAAGTGGAGAATATTTTCAGATCTGAGCATTAGGGTACGAACTCAGCATTTTAACACTATCTCTTGCTACGAATTGATTATCGATGTGGCTATTTTTTGTTTATGGTTATTTTGTTATTTGGATTTCGCATCTTTGATGCTTGATCTCCTTTTTGTGAGGTCTTACATAATTCATGATGATTTTAGTGTTAAATTGAAATCGGATTTTGGGTTTTTGTTGTTTATATATTTCAGATCTTACATTTTGTATGGTTATTAGTCAATATCTAGGAGTGTTCACGATTGATGCTTTCTACTGCCACATTATGCCATTACATGTTATGAAGTTACAATAATTGCATCATTGTGGCTTAATTTGTGAGATTTGTAATTTTATGTCCAAATTTATCTTCTTATCAAAGTTGCTCTATATTGATGCAAACAATTCTTCACATGCTACAAGTCTGTTGGAACCTCGAAGCAAGATCAATGAAACCAAGGATTTCATGTAGCGTAAAGCTAATGAGATTGGTAAAAGCAAGGTGAAGTTGTTAAATTTGCTTTACCCTTTTGTGTTGAGTAGATAGTCACAACTTTGTGTGATATTTTTGCAGATAGAGAGGTGTAAATTGGAAAAAGGTGGTTATTCAGTTCTTTAATCAATGGGTTTAATAGGCTCAGTTGGTGAATGGATAATTTCTTTTCGCAATGATATTGGCATATCAAGTGGTAAATGTTATACTTTTGGAAGTGGTTTTGGATTTGGAATAACCTACATGGACTATTTCTCAACCAAGCCTAAAGGTTAGTTGATCTGTCACATATATCTCATTTATACTTGAAAATTGTTAGACTGAGATAGGGTTGTAAATACGTAAAAATGAAACTAAATATAAACAAACTTATATGTTGCAGAACAATGATGGTCTGAGAGGATATTAGGTGACAATTTAAAAAGTGTTTCACTTCTACAAGTCATTTGTTTCCAGTAACCAATGTATTCATAGAGGACTCGTTTGATCAAGATGAATAGGATGCAAAGATGACATCAGAAATTGGCGAGTTCAACTAATTGGTGATAATCTGCTTGTTACAACCGTAAGGTATAATCAAAATTTTTAGGTCGTGTTATACTTCATGCGGTTCTTAGTATTTTAATCTGTTTTATTAATTACATATTATTTTTAATTTTGGAAGTTATATGACACATGTACTAACATTTATGACGCATAACCCTGCAAAAGAAGACTTGCGGAATGACGGTTGAACGCTTACCATAAAAGGTTCTGCTTGATGTTTTGCTCCATTTGATCCAAATGACTGTTAAGGTTAATTTTTCTTCGTTTTATTAGGGTGTTTGGTTTTGGGTTTAATTTGGAAAGTGATTATGTGATGTTTAATTTATGATTATATACTCTAATGTTAACTAATTTGATATATTTTTCCTTTTTAATAATTATGATTACTTCGATTCATATGCCACGCATTGGTTAAAAAGTTATGGGTTTGGCTCAATTGTCCAAAACAATAAAAACCAACTGTTTTGTTGTTTATGTTTTCATTGTTTCATGATTTTCAAACGGCTGTCAAATACGTTTACTTATTTGCCATACAGCTTCCATTTTTTTGTTAAATAGGATATTAAATTTATTTTTTTATTAAGTTGCAGTTTAATCAGTATAGACTGGTATTTGCTGCTATCTACAGCTGCATATATAGTGGTAAGTTGTTTATCTTTATTGCGCTTTATCAGCTAGCGTGTTCAAGTTTCCTTTTTTTTAATCACATGTACATAGACATTCTCTACTGGTTGCATATCAGAATCTTCTAGGCATATAAACATTCTTTTCATGGGGTTGTGTTTGGTATAAACGAATTTGGATCGGCTCTGGTTCGAACCCATGGACCCTGACGCAGGCTGTCGCGGTCTACTCAAACAATTAATTTTAAGACTTAAATACCTATAATAAGTACGGGTAAGTAAGGTCGTCTCCACAGGGACTTAAGGAAAGTGCTAATTTTAATACTACTAATTTAATTATTAAACTAAGTCGGACAGACGATGTCAAGCAGTTTTTAGAAAAAGATTAATTAAAACTAAACGATTACTTAAAAAGATTTGTAAACAATATTAATTAAAAAGTATTCATTCTAGGTTCGGGTTATGTGTTCCATACGTTAATCACAGATTCTCTCGTCTTTGGTTTTACAATAATTGCTAGTCCTATGGTTTCATTTATGATGACAAACGATAACTCAACCGAATTGTTGACACAGATGAACCCGGACTCCACAATTGTCAATTCTATGTCTAGGACAACTAACTCAATGATAAGGTTTGATGATTATAGTTCAATGACATGAGCTTAAACCCTAAATGTTGATGAACAACCAAACAAACGTTACACAAATCAATAATCGCAAACACAACCTTTAATCAACCAAATAACTAATTAAGCAAGACAAATTCATATAAAATCAATCAAGTTTTATTTGTTAAGCATAAGAATTTGTTCTCAACAGTATTTCACACAATGCTTGAAGTACCAATGTTCGTTCATTTATTTAACTAAAATAAACTAATTAATAAAATTAACTAACTTTTACCCAACCATCAGACCCATTTAGCTAAACGTGTCGTGTTTGATTCAACTCGGCAGGTTCGTGTGTTGACCCGTTTAATACCCCGTTTAGCGAACTCACGAACTCGTTACTTGTGGTTTCCTTTATCATTTACGTAGCTTGTTAACAAATATTATGTTTTATGTAGCATGGGCTTAAAAAGTACGGAATTTGTGCATGCTTCTCCCTGCTTTAGTTCTTCAGTGTGAAGGTTTCTTTGGTAGTAATCACATTTTGTATGTTAAATTAATCTCCGCTGTGTATATTTTGATCCTTTGGTGCATGCATCAATAATTATTACTACTCGTCCCATTCAACACATTGTTTTATGTAGTAATCTCATCTCTCTGATGTTGTGCTCTTTAACTCTACTGGGCTGCTGATGAAGGGCCTTTTATATTAAAGGTAATGTATCATTTCTTGGATCTTTAATTATTTGAGCCTGTGACAATATATTTTTTTATTCTGAAAACTCAAGATTTGATCTTAATGGCCATTAGAATAGGTGAAGAACAGTGTTATTGATGTCATGATTTTCATGTTTGAAAACAGACCAAAACAAGTTTTGTGTGTGTGAAATTTGTTGTGAATATTATAACAATCATTTAACAAACGAACCCGAGCCGAAGCATCACATATTGATAGGGATGGCAATGGGTCGGGTTTAGCCATTCCCAAACCCATACCCGATTATGAAAGCTTGTCCCAAACCCGTCGGGTTTTAATCGGGTAATTACCCGTCGGGTTTTTGGTTATCCCATCGGGTTTCGGGTTTTCAATTGGGGTTTTGTCAAAATACCCATTGGGTATTCCCGGTCCAAAACCCATTGGGTTTCTATCGAATTTTGACAAAATATAACTAATTGATTACAAATAATGATTACAATATGATAAAATGTTTTAAATAATTGCTATAACAAGTTTCAACAAATAATATATTTAAAATATTTCAAGTATACTATATATAAATATAGAAAAAGTTATGTCCGGTACATCGGGTATATAATCGGGTAAATGGGTTAATGTTATTGGGTAATCGGGTCGGGTAATCGGGTATATTGCAAATCCCAAACCTGTCCCAAACCCACGAAAAATTTCAAAACTAATCCCAAACCCTAATGGGTCGGGTATTACCCGTCCCATTTATGTCGGGTTTCGGGTTTTCCCATCGGGTTCGGGTTTCATTGCCATCCCTACATATTGAGCTTTGTTTTAATCTCATTTAATGCACGAACTCGAGTCGAAGCTTCACATATTGAGCTCAAGCCGGCTCGTGAGTCTAGACGAGCTTTTTATTTACATAACTTTTACTTAACATATTAATATAGAAACAATTATTTTATTTAAAAATATGAAAATAAAAATTAAATAATGCACAGCATATTATATATAAAATTTATTAGTATAGATATTATGTAAATAATTATAAAAATATAAAAAAATAAATGTTAAATATATAATAATAATAATGAGTTGAGCTCGAGCATGACAAGCTACTCATGAGCCGAGGTTGATCTCTAGAAATACATTTCTAAAACAGCCAAGCTCGAAATCAAGCCTAAACGGATTTGTATGACAATTTTGCTGATATGAATATATGAACATCGAATTGACTAAAATTTTAGATCAGGTGACACATTTTGCTATCGGTTACCTTTGTTATTGTGATGCTCGTAATTGATTGATATTCTCAACAAAGTTGCTTAGGTTTTCTACTTGAACTTTATTGTTATCGTAGTTGAACTTCATTTTGATAAATTATTTGATCCTTTTTAGTATAAGGACCATTTTGTTCATTTATCATTTATAATTTCATGTGCTGCTAGGCACCAAGTAATAACATATTCAATTTCCCTCCACAGATCTTGACAATATTTTTGGGTGCTCTACTGGAGAAGCAAATTGTAGGCCAGGGTTGTGGGTTTAGATCGAGCAGGCTTAATCAAGCGGTGAGTGAGCACCAATTAAGCAATAAGTTGTTAGTTGCACCATATCCATGTTTATTTAATGTTTTTTAGTTTCAGATAATTGAATTAGGATCTTCAGTTTTTGTACTAAGAGATAGACCAAGTTTAAGTAGTGAGTTTTGAATAGTGAGGTTTTTTCACATGTTTGTTAATGCTACTTATTGATTAAATTAATAACTTTTTACTTTTGGTTTAAGTAAGTTTTCTGCATTGAGGTTTTTTCATTTGTTTGTTTTTGGTACTTTATTGTTTAGAAGGCATAAAAGCCTCTGTACACTAAAGAAAAAAATTGACATAGCTCTCACTATGTGAGACTTTAGGATGTTAAACGGCATGCCTACTTTAATTGCTCAAGTTAAAAGGCCTTCAACAAATAGAATGATTTTAAGAAGATTTTGATCTTATATAGATACCCCATGGCCTTCAACAATATATGTAGTCTGAATGGTGAACATTGTACAGTTAGATGTGTCATCTGACTAAACTATTGACGATTATGGAGGTGCCTTCAGGTTGTTTCTATGTGGCCTAACTTCATTTTTAATATGTTGTATTGCCCTCTAATATTGTTCCTCATCGCACATCGTTTATATCTACATCGACGCTTTGAATAAGAGACTAGCATAATTACTATGCAATATATCCACGAGGAATGAAAGTAATAGAAAGCGAGCACCACATTCTAAATTGTCATCGCCGCTGCATCGCGCGGGTTTTCCACTAGTGTGTGTGTGTGTATATATTTATTCTTTAGAGGCGACATATCGTCCCTATTGGTTTTACTAGAATACTAATTTTTTTTAAAATTTTTTTATTTTTTACGGACGACATATCTTCTCTATAGATTTCAAACATTTTTCTGTTGTTAGTCTATTGAGATGGCATGTCGTTCCTATAAATTGAATTTACTTTTTTCACTTTAATTCTATTGAGACGACTTGTTCTTCTTACAGACTAAAGTAAGAATTTTCTATTTAAGTCTGTTGACACAACATGTCGTTCCTAAAAGTATATCTATGAAGACAACACCTACATAGACGACCTACGGACCTATCGGTACAAGCTTGTAGTGACCAAACATGTGTAGATAACAAGTTGTCCTTATAGGGGTTTTAGACCTAAAAGGACATGTTGTCCATAAAGGCCTAAAAAGTTTTGCCCCCATTTTATTTACAAGACTTGCGTTTTGATTACACAAGCTATATATTCAGTTGCATATGGAGTTATTAATTAAATTCCCATTTTGCCCCTTTGCAATTTAGTTCACAACTGTTAATTACTACAAATCCATCAATTTGAGACGATGTATCTTAGGCATATAAGTTTTTTACATATTAACTTTCTTAGATCAAAAGTGTACTGAGACCAATTTTGACTTTGAAATAAACTACTAGCTCCAGTTTCTTTTTGTACTTGACGATCATAAAGATTTAAGACATAAACAGTTTAAATCAGTTACATTTTCTATTTCAAAGCATCAAATGATTCAAATGACTTTCAATTGAATCTCGCTGCTTACCACGATTTTGTTGTACTGGATAACGAAATCAAACCTTTCACAAATTGTCCAAGTATTGCACCAGATTAATTATCAATCCTTTCAATTAATCACCAAACTAGATTAAAGTGAATTAACTCGAATGTAACTCGAATCCTGATTTTCTAGTGAATGGTTTTACCAGGTCGAGCCATTTAAAGTGATTCAGTTTTGTAAATTCAGTTTCAATTTTTCTGAATTAATAACTAACAATTTAACAATAAACAATTTAAGCACGAAAAATTACGTTGTTGAGAAAAAAATTACGGCGAAAAACTGAGCTACAAACTTGATGTATTCCAAAATAACATTTGCAGAGAAAACAAAGATGGTATGCTTGTTAATCCAAACACTAAAGTTATCTGCCAAAAATAAACAACAGATAGATAAATTATTGAGCAATCACAAATACAATACCCATGTATATAGAAATATAACCTAGTTATAAATTCCACACACACACAAATTTACAGCAACAGGAAAATGAAGTCCCAAAATAAACGCAGAATTGTAGTGATATTGAACCCAATTAAATAGATATATTGAAGCCCCATTGCAATCTAAAGTTTAATCTTGGGAAGTCCCTTTGCGTTCGTCTATTCAATTTCCAAAAAAATTGGCAATTGACATTTAATTTGGAATGATTCTAACACAAGAGAGCCTATAAATCCTATAAAGCGATCGTCGAATGATTCTAACATCGTAATCTTGAGAAGCTCAGAAAACGGAAAATAATGGTGCAAATAGTTCGTGATTTGGCTCCTGACCGGGAATCAAAGAAGATGACAGAATGCCATTGAAGAATTAAGTTAAGTAAACTCAAGTCTTGTAAATAATAACTTGGTTCCTTGAAGCCTAATAAGTTTGTTAGAGCCCATGGTTCTACTAGCACAAACCACCAACTTGTAAAGTTATTATGGGATCCCACAAGTTCAAACAAGGTGAGACCAAAAAACCTAAATTTGCCACCACCATTGTTAATGTGATGAAGGCATTGAAGCTATTATACAATGTAGGCACAAATTTTGGAACATGAGTTCTCGGTATTCGGACAAAAATAAACTTAAAAGCATGGAACATGCAGAATTCAGGAGGAACAAAATCTCTTTAGGTCAAAGTCTGCTTGAAAGGTTAAAACTTGGACCGTACAAACGAGGTTCACGGCCAACAAACAAAGATCACCACTACCATTGTGTCAAGGGAAAACCTTTGAAGAATTAAGAAAATGTTGATTCGAACATTAGGAGGTTGACTTCAAATGGTGAAGATAAAAGGTTTCAACCCGAAGAATTGAGTACTAAGAAACCTTCTTTTGGCTCAAAGGAAGGTGAGGCCAAAAAGTAAGGAGTCACAACAGACCTTCTATCGAGTAAGGAACACGCGAAACGTGAAAAGATCAAAGAAGCAATGAGTGTTTTTATCAAGTCTACCCACAACTTTTGCGAGAAAGCAGATTGAAGATAAAGGGAGACAAGCTTGCTCTTTGGAGGGTCCCTTTGGAAGCTGCCAAATTAACCAAACAAATGCTGAAATGGATGGAGCCTGTAGATATCTAAGGCCCATATTCGGTGTACAAATTGGGGATAAGTTCAAAGCACAACTTCAGATGATCAGTCTTCATTGCCAATTTCAATCAGGTATTAATTATACCAGCATTGAAGGAGATAATCTTGCTATAAGCATTGTTAACTCTCATCGTTACGCAAATGAGATCGGATTTACTTATACGTTGATATACTGTGGTCATGGTGGTCTTAAATTCTTAGGGCCTAAATTGCCACTAGAAGATCAAGAACTTAAACTTGGTAATCTGGCATTAAAGAATAGTATGGATGAGAAAAGATTAATTTGAGTGATTAAGAAACTTGAATTTGATAAGAATTAGGTGTTTGTGTATGATGGTTTGTATGCTGTGAATCATTATACACAAAAATGAAACAAAGATGTCAAGATTACGCTCAGGTTTCATTTAAATACATTAACTAGGCAGCCTGTACTTAACCAAATGTTGAATGCTAGCTGTTGCTATCAGTTATACACAAACATATGGTAAAGTGCAGGTTGCCCAGGTACTCCATTTAAATGTAACTTCAATTTGATCTTGTTTTCTTCATTTTTTTTTGTGTACAATGATTCACAACATACAAATCATCATGCACAAACACCACATTCTTATCAAACCCTTCAAGTTTCTTTACCATTAAATCATGCTTCTCATATCCATACTATTCTTCAAAGCCAGATTACCATGTATAAGTTTTCGGTCTTCTGGTGTCAATTTACACACCAAGAATCTAAGACAACCCTGACCACAATATATTAGCGCATCACTAGATCCGGTCGCATTCGAGTAACAATGAGAGTCAACAATGCTTATAGCTAGATAGTTTCCTTAATTTTGGTAAAAATCAATACCTGATTGAAGTTGCCAGTGAAGACCGATCATTTTAAGTTATGACATGCACTTGAACTTATGCCCCATTTTCTACACCAAAAATAAGGCAAAAGATCTTTACAGGCTCCATCCACTTCAACTTTCTTTGACTAACCTAACAGCCTCCACAGGAACCCTCCAATGAGCAATCTTTTCTCCCTTTGTCTTCAATCTGTTTTCTTGCTAAAGTTGTGGGTAGACTTGAACAAAAAGACTTATTGCTTCTTTGATCTTTCCATGTTTCGTTTTTTCCATACGCGATATAGTATTCGTTTTGACTTATGACGTTTTGGCCTCGCCTTCATTTGAGTAAAAAGAACGTTTGTTTCTGCCCAATTATATGGGTTGGAACTTTTTATTTTTTCCATTTAAAGTTAACATTCTAACATTTGAGTCAGCATTTCAGAAATTTTCAAAGGTTTTCTCCAAGACACCTTGGTGGTGTTGACCATTGATTGTTGGTCATGATCCTCCTTTGTAGCGTCATAAAATTTGACCTTTCAAGTAGGCTTTTACCCAAACGAAGGTTTGTTCCTCTAGAATTCTGCATATTCGATGCTTTTATATTTCTTATCCTCCAAAAATGAGAATTCATCTTCCAAACACTTGCGTCTACATTATCTAGAAGCTTCCGTGGCTTCCTCACAGTAACAATGGTGGTGGTGACTTCTGAATTTGGGCACCACCATTGTTTGAACATGTGTGGTCCCTAACTTTTACATTACCCGTTGATGGTCTTGAGGCGGAAGAACCATTGGCTCTTCCAAATTCATTAGGATTCCAGCTAGTGAGTTTACTATTCCCAAGATTTGAGTAGACATTTCTTGAGTTCTTCAAAGGCTTACGGCCTCTTTTGACTCGATAACGAGGAGGGAAATCATGAACTGCTTGCACCATTGGTTTCTGTAATCTGTGTTTCTAGAGATCACTATTGTTAGAATAATCCAACAATCGCTTTCTAGAAATTATAGGCTCACATGAGTTCTTCATGAACTGCATTTTCAAAATTAGAAGTGTAACTTTGGTAAGAAATCTGAATTTTAAGAAGATTCATGAAAACGTAAACCAGAATTTCCAATTACATGTTTAGAATCTGAAACAATGCATATAAATTTTGTACACATCGATTGCAGTAGCAAATGAAATCAATAAACGCTAATTTTCATTGATCATCGGCTTCTAACCGTCACAAATAGCAAAGTCTAATGACGAACTAATTAATTAGTTTGATTTAAGAGCATATTGACACGGATCTTAGAAACTACAATCAAGCAATATATAACAAATTTGCAGACAAGCCTAAGTGCAATTCATGTTTTTTGTCCGGTGCAGGTGTGCGATTTCAATTCAATGTATAATGATGGACTAACTATTTTGAATTAATAAAATATTTACGCAATAAAAACCTCATAAATTCTCTTTATCAAGAGAAATATAATGGATTGTACGACAATGGAATAACCTTGACCACACACCGTTGTTAATAATCGATTTCAATGCCCAAACACAATCATGCCAAAGATATCAAATTATCAATCAAATCGGTACATGAATAAAGGGAAAAGCGAAGATTGAACAATATATTTATGAAATTCGTCAACAAATCTATAAAGATATGTGTGCATCAAATTTAGATTAAAGATTAAAATCAAAGGGATGGTGAGAATGCTTACGATGGTGTTGCTGGATAGTTGCGAATGGTTACACAACAGTGTGGTGATTGTAGTGGCTGCTGGTTTTCAAAAAGTAAGCCTTCGTTTTTATAACCGATTTAAATGCTTATGGGACAGATACATGTCAAAATTTATTCAATTACCTAACGGATACATTTCAAAATTTGATTTGAGTGCTTAAGAATGTTAACGGATATATTTCAAAATTTATTCAATTTTGTAACGGATATATTTTATTTTATTTTTTTTCAATTTCGTAAAGGATACATTTCAAAATTTTATTTATTATATTATCATAAAATAAATATTAATGAATCATATTTAGTATATTCGATAAATTACAAAAAGTAGCTAACATATGCATTTCAAAATTTACACAATTAGCTAACTCATACATTTAATTAATCTATCGTTTTCTTTGGAATAAATTCAGATGATTTACTCAATGTTAAATTAAAATTTTATATTTTAAACAAGTTTGTACGGAATTTGCAAACTTTTGCTAGAATTTTTAGGATTTGGCTAGAATATCAAGAAATATAACCAAAAACTTGTTGTAATATTGTCTGTGGGACACTGAATGTTGTATATTTTGGGTAGTCTATAACCCAAAATCAATCAACTAAACAAACAAATAAACCTGGTAATCTTGTATGCGATTGTAGATGAAGAAATTGCAACATGGATTATTCTCTAAATCGTGTAATCACTATCAGATAAACCTATTTGTGGGCTACACACAATGATTTATCGGATAAGACAGAGAATTCTCTTGATGGAATTGGATTTTGATTGTTCCAGGGAGAACCAAGTAACCATCGTTCGTCTTCTGTATGTGTGTCGATGAAGTTATGATCATGATCCAGGGAATGCAAAACATGGTTTAATATAAACATGGTTTAATATCATCCAAATCCATTTCCCTTATGAGCCCAAATAAATAATTAAAAGCCCATTTGACATTACACTTAAGCCCATGTATAAAACCAAATAACAAAGCCCGAATAACATTATTATTAAACAAGCCCGCACTCCTGCGTCACCTAACTCGTTTATTTCCTCCATCGACAAGTTAATCCAATAACACTAAAATATCCAACAATCCTCCCCCATTTTAGTGATATCCATGATTAACTTAACCATCCTCACATAAACACAAACATTGTGCATAAATAAAAATGTCATATGGATTGAATTTTCATCTTAGTACTTACACGTTACAAATATTAGAATATCTTGGGTGTCGCTATGGATTGAACCCAAGTTATCCATTTTTAATACTTGTAGGTAAATACCCATGTGTTTCAAATCCAAATTCCACTTGACACTATATTTTACTAGCATGTGTCCCAATCCTTCAAATAATATATCAAAGCTCAAGTCCAAAGCTTCTTGAAGCGGCTAAACTTCATATTCTTATAGGTAGTTCATTATTCTCACACCCGCACTGCAATTTATCAATGAACTATTAAGAAGCTATACTTAAACCTACTTTATCTTGCGGTCCGAACACATACCTTGGGATGATTATATTAATGTGTTCCAATATCGTTATGACAAGCTTGCCACATTGAATTCAGCATCTAACGTTGTATTAGATGGGAATTGGGTGTCTTGACATAAGATATTAAAGTATGGACTTTAAACCCATCCCCATGACTGATATGTTCACGAGATCTCTTCCTAACTCCTAACTCTTTAGTTAGATAATCAGCCAAATTATACTCATAAATTACAAACTCAACTGATATCACATCTTGCATAATGAGCTCATGAATCATGCTACGTATAATATATAACCGTCTAGACTTTCCATTATACATCTGACTATTACCCTTAGTCAGCACTATCTCACCTGATAGATTTTGGTGATATCGGCTTTACCACAATAGAATTTCATAATAACAGTTTCTTAGCCATTCAACCACTTTTATCAGTTGTTGCAATGCTAGAAACTCACATTCCATTATCGAGTGATGCAAATTCATTCCTTAATTACCTAAGAAATGAAACCTCCTCTTAAGAGAGTATACACATCCACTTAGTATGATACGTATATTATACGTAGCATGATTCATGAGCTCATTATGCAAGATGTGATATCAGTTGAGTTTGTAATTTATGAGTATAATTTGGCTGATGATCTAACTAAAGAGTTAGGAGTTAGGAAGAGATCTCGTGAGCATATATATCTGACTATTACCCTTAGTCAGCACTATCCCACCTGATAGATTTTGGTGATATCGGCTTTACCACAATAGAATTTCATAATAACAGTTTCTTAGCCATTCAACCACTTTTATCAGTTGTTGCAATGCTAGAAACTCACATTCCATTATCGAGTGATGCAAATTCATTCCTTAATTATCTAAGAAATGAAACCTCCTCTTAAGAGAGTATACACATCCACTTAGTTATACGACTTGTATAAGAATACACCTTCTAAAACTGAAGGAAAACCTGAATAACACAAATATCCAAATTCAAAAGATTCATGTCGATATAAGATAAACTTATCCGACTCAATAACCTGTTTAAAACCAAAGCAATCCAGACAAGAGATTCTTTTTAATCTCTAAAACATACAACACATAATCCAAAACAAATGTTTACCACAAGTAAATACAAGTCTTCACTTTTACATTTCTCATCCTACGTACAGATCCATCGGTTCAAATTCTTCAAACCATTTCAAATCCTTGCATACATGACTCATATAACCCGAATCTACACACCATGCAAGCATTATCCTGTACATAAAAGGAATGAGAAATAAACCACAAATAATTCTTCACCGAATTATTTTTGAAACCATTAGACTTTTCAAGTCCAATAACACACCTGAAAATCGAGTTTCGTTTATTTCACATCCCAAAGGATTTTCCAACTTGTATACTTCTAATGAGCTACTTATTATCCAGGTGTGTGTATCATCGAGGCAAATGCTTTAACAGTATTTATATTTCATTCAAACTATAAAATAAATTTTGTTTATTTAAATCAAATCCAGTTTTGTATTTTACAAAATTTAATATGTCCCGAATGAATAATTGTATTAACTACAAAACTCATAGGTTTTGTAAAATATAAAGTAGAATTAATAAACGTACCTTATGAAGCATTTATATCCTTCGACCTACATGGATCCATCATGCTAAATTAGTAGGCTAGACATGTTAAAACAAAACTCCATGTTTACAAATTCCAAATTACATGGATACAAGATTTCCGCATGAAACGGTTTCAAATCGATCTTTTAAAAATCTACAAATCACACCATTTAATATATAATAATCTAACTAATAAGAACCACATAACCCTCTGTGTTGTTTTCAATGGGTATATCCCAAAATTCTAGTTCAATCTTCTTTTCAAATTAAGGTTGTGTCATTCAGATTTAATTTATCCAAATCAAATTGCAACAGAATAACTTGATATATCCGAATGAAAATCAAAATGAAATACTTCATACATAATAAAATCATCTGAATGAAAATCAAATCTTTGCATGAAGTATACATATAGTTTAATAAATTTTCAAACTAATATGAAATTTATTTCCAAACTAACATCAAATATAATATTAATTTAAATATAAGTATGGCATGTTAATTTATTCAATCAAATTAATAGACAACATTGTATTCACTCGTATTAGTTTATAGCCCCAAACAAATTAATGCACTTTCAACAAAGTGTATGAGCAATACAGAGAGACAAAAGAATTTGTAGAAAACCCTTTTATCGAATAATTAATACGTACATACAGATGATGAATACATTTTAATACACTTTTTATTTCCCATTCTAACTTCTATCAAATTATTTACCCATCATGTGCATAATTAATTGTTGTTTTCAATCGATTAATTCTTTCACCCATAATATGTTCATGTTTTTCAAATAACTTAACGGAATTGTTATTTCTTGATATCGAACATGAATATTATCACAAAACCGATGTGTTCATCATCAATCATATAAAAGAAAAATAAATCCAATTTTATGAAAATTGATTCCCTAATCATTAAAATAAATATGTACCATACTAAACAAAGTCACTATATGTGAAATTAGGGTCTCAACAAAACTTACAGTCAAACCCAGACCGAACTGAGAATTGTTCATTAATAACCAAATCAAACCCTGATTAGGTTTATCTTTGTTGTATATTTTGGGTAGTCTATAACCCAAAATCAATCAACTAAACAAACAAACAAACCTGGTAATCTTGTATGCGATTGTAGATGAAGAAATTGCAACCTGGATTACTCTCTGAATTGTGTAATCACAATCAGATAAACCTATTTGTGGGTTACACACAATGATTTATCGGATAAGACAGAGAATTCTCTTGATGGAATTGGATTTTGATTGTTCTTTGATGAAGATCCAGAGAGAACCAAGTAACCATCGGTTTCTGTATGTGTGTCGATGAAGTTATGATCATGATCCAGGGAATGCAAAACATGGTTTAATATAAACATGGTTAAATATCATCCAAATACATGTCCCTTATGAGCCCAAATAAATAATTAAAAGCCTATTTGACATTACACTTAAGCCCAAGTATAAAACCAAATAACAAAGCCCAAATAACATTATTATTATACAAGCCCACACTCCCGCGTCACCTAACTCGTTTAATCTCATAACGTTATTTCCTTCATCGACAAGTTAATCCAATAACACTAAAATATCCAACTCTGAATGGCAGCAAGGTTCTTTCCTAGTGTCTCGCTCGCCTGAGGGCCTAGGTGTGTTACCAAAGGACTCTTGACAACATAGGAAGCACCCCAACAACCCATGCCACCTAAGAGAAAAAATCCCACCGACCAAAACGTATGGGTCGTTTTCAGAGTGTTGGGGGCTCATTGAGTGAAAAACGGGTGTGAGGCATTGATCAAGTGTGGTTATTTATTTAATATTATCTTAACCAATCACAATCACTCACTTTTTTTTCCTGTGAAACTATTACACACTTTATGTGAAAGTTTTATATGCAATGGATCCTCTACTGATGCCTCAAGTATTTTAAAGGATTCCATAGTAATATTAAATGTACATTCAAATGAGTTATCAAACTGTTATAATTTACTCTAAACAACCCTCAATAGATACTTTGACAGGTGAACAAATAGAAAGACAAACGATAAACACATACTCTCTTTTCCATAAAGTTTCCAGTATGAGTAGAATTGTAATAATGAAGTTGTAAGTTCAATCATATACTAATTCAAAATGATTATATATAAAGAATAAAAACTCGAAATATATACGAAATAAAGCAGTAAGAATTCTTTCATCCACAGCTACAACAAAGAGCGTTAAATGATGGATCAAGAGCATTAAAGAACAATTAATGGGGCAGTCATATCTTGGTGCTCCGAAAGACAATTTGTTAAAAAAAAAAAACTAATTTTTTCAATGAAAATCAGCATGAAAACCACAAATGCGCAATTACTAGCAGTTTATCTTTTACAAGGGGGTTAAAGCAAGAATCTTGAAACCAACATTCACATTCTAGGATGTATAACCCTAATTAATTTGTGCACAATAACACATATCAAAGAATCAAACACAAATTTCCGTGACAAAAACTCAAAACAGATAAATTGATAGCAGATAAACTTCCATGCTATAAACGTATACCTGCTGTTTACTTCTTCAGTCCTAAATCTCAAAAAAGATTTAGAGAACAGTTGTGTCAAACTAAACAAACAAATCTACAAACACTTCTTAGCTAAACTATAGGGACAGAGATATGGAAGCCATTTTCTATCTCCCAACCAACATTGACTTTTCTCCAGCCATTCACTATTGTTGACTTTGTCAACATTGACTTTACCATTCAGACCCAAATCTCCAATTCCCTGGTTTCTAATATCTTTTCGGCTAGCTTTGTCATCCATCTTCAAATTTTATCATAACATCCAGCCATGACCTGTTATAGGTTAAGGTAAGTGTTGAAAATAATTATTAACGCTTCCTTTTCTTTTTTTTTTGAAAAATAAGCTTCATTCACCATAAACGACTTGCAAGTCCTTAAAACGAGGGCCGCAAGGAAAACCAAGTTGCATCAACCCAAAAGGATATTTACACCAATCATTCCATTCTATATATTTAAATCTAGACCTATTTCGAATCCAAAAATACAAACAATATTTAATCTTGGACACCACCTCGAAAGCTTTTGCCTCTTTATCCTGAAAAATCTTCTCATTTTTTGCATTCCACATACTCCATAAGGTCGTAACCACTATACAATGAGCCACCCTTTTGTTGAGTTTCGTCTTCTTTAAACCTTTCACTAACCCAATAATATCCCGAACTTCAAACAAAAAAATTGGATCCAAACGGCACCACACGGCAATCCTATCCCATATCTCAGCTGGAAAAATACAACCTGTGAAAATATGATTAGCGGATTCCTGATGCGAATCACAAAACGGACAACTGTCCTCGCTAAGACCCATGCCTCGCTTATTTAAAGCAATTTTAGTAGGAATCCTGTCCTGCTCCGCTCGCCACGCCAACACATTACACTTGATCGGCATCCACCCATCCCATTTAAACTTAAAAAGGGTTCATATTGTCGGCTATCAATAATAAGTTTTTTTGTAGCAGAAACCGAATACATGCCATCTTCAGATCCAGCCCAAATCCATTTATCACATCCAGCGGCCCATTTGTACTCATATATATTGGACATAAGCCCAAATAACTCATTCATCTCTACCGATGATCTGGGATCCTGCCGCCAAACCCATCTCATGACCCGATCATTATTTTGGAGACTCACTCTATCCGCCACGCTGTACCATTTTTGAGATTCCAATCTAAAAAATATTACATATTAACTTTCTTAGATCAAAAGTGTACTGAGACCAATTTTGACTTTGAAATAAACTACTAGCTCCAGTTTCTTTTTGTACTTGACGATCATAAAGATTTAAGACATAAACAGTTTAAATCAGTTACATTTTCTATTTCAAAGCATCAAATGATTCAAATGACTTTCAATTGAATCTCGCTGCTTACCACGATTTTGTTGTACTGGATAACGAAATCAAACCTTTCACAAATTGTCCAAGTATTGCACCAGATTAATTATCAATCCTTTCAATTAATCACCAAACTAGATTAAAGTGAATTAACTCGAATGTAACTCGAATCCTGATTTTCTAGTGAATGGTTTTACCAGGTCGAGCCATTTAAAGTGATTCAGTTTTGTAAATTCAGTTTCAATTTTTCTGAATTAATAACTAACAATTTAACAATAAACAATTTAAGCACGAAAAATTACGTTGTTGAGAAAAAAATTACGGCGAAAAACTGAGCTACAAACTTGATGTATTCCAAAATAACATTTGCAGAGAAAACAAAAATGGTATGCTTGTTAATCCAAACACTAAAGTTATCTGCCAAAAATAAACAACAGATAGATAAATTATTGAGCAATCACAAATACAATACCCATGTATATAGAAATATAACCTAGTTATAAATTCCACACACACACAAATTTACAGCAACAGGAAAATGAAGTTCCAAAATAAACGCAGAATTGTAGTGATATTGAACCCAATTAAATAGATATATTGAAGCCCCATTGCAATCTAAAGTTTAATCTTGGGAAGTCCCTTTGCGTTCGTCTATTCAATTTCCCAAAAAAATTGGCAATTGACATTTAATTTGGAATGATTCTAACACAAGAGAGCCTATAAATCCTATAAAGCGATCGTCGAATGATTCTAACATCGTAATCTTGAGAAGCTCAGAAAACGGAAAATAATGGTGCAAATAGTTCGTGATTTGGCTCCTGACCGGGAATCAAAGAAGATGACAGAATGCCATTGAAGAATTAAGTTAAGTAAACTCAAGTCTTGTAAATAATAACTTGGTTCCTTGAAGCCTAATAAGTTTGTTAGAGCCCATGGTTCTACTAGCACAAACCACCAACTTGTAAAGTTATTATGGGATCCCACAAGTTCAAACAAGGTGAGACCAAAAAACCTAAATTTGCCACCACCATTGTTAATGTGATGAAGGCATTGAAGCTATTATACAATGTAGGCACAAATTTTGGAACATGAGTTCTCGGTATTCGGACAAAAATAAACTTAAAAGCATGGAACATGCAGAATTCAGGAGGAACAAAATCTCTTTAGGTCAAAGTCTGCTTGAAAGGTTAAAACTTGGACCGTACAAACGAGGTTCACGGCCAACAAAAAAAGATCACCACTACCATTGTGTCAAGGGAAAACCTTTGAAGAATTAAGAAAATGTTGATTCGAACATTAGGAGGTTGACTTCAAATGGTGAAGATAAAAGGTTTCAACCCGAAGAATTGAGTACTAAGAAACCTTCTTTTGGCTCAAAGGAAGGTGAGGCCAAAAAGTAAGGAGTCACAACAGACCTTCTATCGAGTAAGGAACACGCGAAACGTGAAAAGATCAAAGAAGCAATGAGTGTTTTTATCAAGTCTACCCACAACTTTTGCGAGAAAGCAGATTGAAGATAAAGGGAGACAAGCTTGCTCTTTGGAGGGTCCCTTTGGAAGCTGCCAAATTAACCAAACAAATGCTGAAATGGATGGAGCCTGTAGATATCTAAGGCCCATATTCGGTGTACAAATTGGGGATAAGTTCAAAGCACAACTTAAGATGATCAGTCTTCATTGCCAATTTCAATCAGGTATTAATTATACCAACATTGAAGGAGATAATCTTGCTATAAGCATTGTTAACTCTCATCGTTACGCAAATGAGATCGGATATACTTATACGTTGATATACTGTGGTCATGGTGGTCTTAAATTCTTAGGGCCTAAATTGCCACTAGAAGATCAAGAACTTAAACTTGGTAATCTGGCATTAAAGAATAGTATGGATGAGAAAAGATTAATTTGAGTGATTAAGAAACTTGAATTTGATAAGAATTAGGTGTTTGTGTATGATGGTTTGTATGCTGTGAATCATTATACACAAAAATGAAACAAAGATGTCAAGATTACGCTCAGGTTTCATTTAAATACATTAACTAGGCAGCCTGTACTTAACCAAATGTTGAATGCTAGCTGTTGCTATCAGTTATACACAAACATATGGTAAAGTGCAGGTTGCCCAGGTACTCCATTTAAATGTAACTTCAATTTGATCTTGTTTTCTTCATTTTTTTTTTATTTTTTTTTGTGTACAATGATTCACAACATACAAATCATCATGCACAAACACCACATTCTTATCAAACCCTTCAAGTTTCTTTACCATTAAATCATGCTTCTCATATCCATACTATTCTTCAAAGCCAGATTACCATGTATAAGTTTTCGGTCTTCTGGTGTCAATTTACACACCAAGAATCTAAGACAACCCTGACCATAATATATTAGCGCATCACTAGATCCGGTCGCATTCGAATAACAATGAGAGTCAACAATGCTTATAGCTAGATAGTTTCCTTAATTTTGGTAAAAATCAATACCTGATTGAAGTTGCCAGTGAAGACCGATCATTTTAAGTTATGACATGCACTTGAACTTATGCCCCATTTTCTACACCAAAAATAAGGCAAAAGATCTTTACAGGCTCCATCCACTTCAACTTTCTTTGACTAACCTAACAGCCTCCACAGGAACCCTCCAATGAGCAATCTTTTCTCCCTTTATCTTCAATCTGTTTTCTTGCTAAAGTTGTGGGTAGACTTGAACAAAAAGACTTATTGCTTCTTTGATCTTTCCATGTTTCGTGTTTTCCATACGCGATATAGTATTCGTTTTGACTTATGACGTTTTGGCCTCGCCTTCATTTGAGTAAAAAGAACGTTTGTTTCTGCCCAATTATATGGGTTGGAACTTTTTATTTTTTCCATTTAAAGTTAACATTCTAACATTTGAGTCAGCATTTCAGAAATTTTCAAAGGTTTTCTCCAAGACACCTTGGTGGTGTTGACCATTGATTGTTGGTCATGATCCTCCTTTGTAGCGTCATAAAATTTGACCTTTCAAGTAGGCTTTTACCCAAATGAAGGTTTGTTCCTCTAGAATTCTGCATATTCGATGCTTTTATATTTCTTATCCTCCAAAAATGAGAATTCATCTTCCAAACACTTGCGTCTACATTATCTAGAAGCTTCCGTGGCTTCCTCACAGTAACAATGGTGGTGGTGACTTCTGAATTTGGGCACCACCATTGTTTGAACATATGCGGTCCCTAACTTTTACGTTACCCGTTGATGGTCTTGAGGTGGAAGAACCATTGGCTCTTCCAAATTCATTAGGATTCCAGCTAGTGAGTTTACTATTCCCAAGATTTGAGTAGACATTTCTTGAGTTCTTCAAAGGCTTACGGCCTCTTTTGACTCGATAACGAGGAGGGAAATCATGAACTGCTTGCACCATTGGTTTCTGTAATCTGTGTTTCTAGAGATCACTATTGTTAGAATAATCCAACAACCGCTTTCTAGAAATTATAGGCTCACATGAGTTCTTCATGAACTGCATTTTCAAAATTAGAAGTGTAACTTTGGTAAGAAATCTGAATTTTAAGAAGATTCATGAAAAACGTAAACCAGAATTTCCAATTACATGTTTAGAATCTGAAACAATGCATATAAATTTTGTACACATCGATTGCAGTAGCAAATGAAATCAATAAACGCTAATTTTCATTGATCATCGGCTTCTAACCGTCACAAATAGCAAAGTCTAATGACGAACTAATTAATTAGTTTGATTTAAGAGCATATTGACACGGATCTTAGAAGCTACAATCAAGCAATATATAACAAATTTGCAGACAAGCCTAAGTGCAATTCATGTTTTTTGTCCGGTGCAGGTGTGCGATTTCAATTCAAAGTATAATGATGGACTAACTATTTTGAATTAATAAAATATTTACGCAATAAAAACCTCATAAATTCTCTTTATCAAGAGAAATATAATGGATTGTATGACAATGGAATAACCTTGACCACACACCATTGTTAATAATCGATTTCAATGCCCAAACACAATCATGCCAAAGATATCAAATTATCAATCAAATCGGTACATGAATAAAGGGAAAAGCGAAGATTGAACAATATATTTATGAAATTCGTCAACAAATCTATAAAGATATGTGTGCATCAAATTTAGATTAAAGATTAAAATCAAAGGGATGGTGAGAATGCTTACGATGGTGTTGCTGGATAGTTGCGAATGGTTACACAACAGTGTGGTGATTGTAGTGGTTGCTGGTTTTCAAAAAGTAAGCCTTCGTTTTTATAACCGATTTAAATGCTTATGGGATGGATACATGTCAAAATTTATTCAATTACCTAACGGATACATTTCAAAATTTGATTTGAGTGCTTAAGAATGTTAACGGATATATTTCAAAATTTATTCAATTTGTAACGGATATATTTTATTTTATTTTTTTTCAATTTTGTAAAGGATACATTTCAAAATTTTATTCATTATATTATCATAAAATAAATATTAATGAATCATATTTAGTATATTCGATAAATTACAAAAAGTAGCTAACATATGCATTTCAAAATTTACACAATTAGCTAACTCATACATTTAATTAATCTATCGTTTTCTTTGGAATAAATTCAGATGATTTACTCAATGTTAAATTAAAATTTTATATTTTAAACAAGTTTGTGCGGAATTTGCAAACTTTTGCTAGAATTTTTAGGATTTGGCTAGAATATCAAGAAATATAACCAAAAACTTGTTGTAATATTGTCTGTGGGACACTGAATGTTGTGTATTTTGGGTAGTCTATAACCCAAAATCAATCAACTAAACAAACAAATAAACCTGGTAATCTTGTATGCGATTGTAGATGAAGAAATTGCAACATGGATTATTCTCTAAATCGTGTAATCACTATCAGATAAACCTATTTGTGGGCTACACACAATGATTTATCGGATAAAACAGAGAATTCTCTTGATGGAATTGGATTTTGATTGTTCCAGAGAGAACCAAGTAACCATCGTTCGTCTTCTGTATGCGTGTCGATGAATTTATGATCATGATCCAGGGAATGCAAAACATGGTTTAATATAAACATGGTTTAATATCATCCAAATCCATTTCCCTTATGAGCCCAAATAAATAATTAAAAGCCCAATTGACATTACACTTAAGCCCATGTATAAAACCAAATAACAAAGCCCGAATAACATTATTATTAAACAAGCCCGCACTCCTGCGTCACCTAACTCGTTTATTTCCTCCATCGACAAGTTAATCCAATAACACTAAAATATCCAACAATCCTCCCCCATTTTAGTGATATCCATGATTAACTTAACCATCCTCACATAAACACAAACATTGTGCATAAATAAAAATGTCATATGGATTGAATTTTCATCTTAGTACTTACACGTTACAAATATTAGAATATCTTGGGTGTCGCTATGGATTGAATCCAAGTTATCCATTTTTAATACTTGTAGGTAAATACCCATGTGTTTCAAATCCAAATTCCACTTGACACTATATTTTACTAGCCTGTGTCTCAATCCTTCAAATAATATATCAAAGCTCAAGTCCAAAGCTTCTTGAAGCGGCTAAACTTCATATTCTTATAGGTAGTTCATTATTCTCACACCCGCACTGCAATTTATCAATGAACTATTAAGAAGCTATACTTCAACCTACTTTATCTTGCGGTCCGAACACATACCTTGGGATGATTATATTAATGTGTTCCAATATCGTTATGACAAGCTTGCCACATTGAATTCAGCATCTAACGTTGTATTAGATGGGAATTGGGTGTCTTGACATAAGATATTAAAGTATGGACTTTAAACCCATCCCCATGACTGATATGTTCACGAGATCTCTTCCTAACTCCTAACTCTTTAGTTAGATCATCAGCCAAATTATACTCATAAATTACAAACTCAACTGATATCACATCTTGCATAATGAGCTCATGAATCATGCTACGTATAATATATAACCGTCTAGACTTTCCATTATACATCTGACTATTACCCTTAGTCAGCACTATCTCACCTGATAGATTTTGGTGATATCGGCTTTACCACAATAGAATTTCATAATAACAGTTTCTTAGCCATTCAATCACTTTTATCAGTTGTTGCAATGCTAGAAACTCACATTCCATTATCGAGTGATGCAAATTCATTCCTTAATTACCTAAGAAATGAAACCTCCTCTTAAGAGAGTATACACATCCACTTAGTATGATACGTATATTATACGTAGCATGATTCATGAGCTCATTATGCAAGATGTGATATCAATTGAGTTTGTAATTTATGAGTATAATTTGGCTGATGATCTAACTAAAGAGTTAGGAGTTAGGAAGAGATCTCGTGAACATATATATCTGACTATTACCCTTAGTCAGCACTATCCCACCTGATAGATTTTGGTGATATCGGCTTTACCACAATAGAATTTCATAATAACAGTTTCTTAGCCATTCAACCACTTTTATCAGTTGTTGCAATGCTAGAAACTCACATTCCATTATCGAGTGATGCAAATTCATTCCTTAATTATCTAAGAAATGAAACCTCCTCTTAAGAGAGTATACACATCCACTTAGTTATACGACTTGTATAAGAATACACCTTCTAAAACTGAAGGAAAACCTGAATAACACAAATATCCAAATTCAAAAGATTCATGTCGATATAAGATAAACTTATCCGACTCAATAACCTGTTTAAAACCAAAGCAATCCAGACAAGAGATTCTTTTTAATCTCTAAAACATACAACACATAATCCAAAACAAATGTTTACCACAAGTAAATACAAGTCTTCACTTTTACATTTCTCATCCTACGTACAGATCCATCGGTTCAAATTCTTCAAACCATTTCAAATCCTTGCATACATGACTCATATAACCCGAATCTACACACCATGCAAGCATTATCCTGTACATAAAAGGAATGAGAAATAAACCACAAATAATTCTTCACCGAATTATTTTTGAAACCATTAGACTTTTCAAGTCCAATAACACACCTGAAAATCGAGTTTCGTTTATTTCACATCCCAAAGGATTTTCCAACTTGTATACTTCTAATGAGCTACTTATTATCCAGGTGTGTGTATCATCGAGGCAAATGCTTTAACAGTATTTATATTTCATTCAAACTATAAAATAAATTTTGTTTATTTAAATCAAATCCAGTTTTGTATTTTACAAAATTTAATATGTCCCGAATGAATAATTGTATTAACTACAAAACTCATAGGTTTTGTAAAATATAAAGTAGAATTAATAAACGTACCTTATGAAGCATTTATATCCTTCGACCTACATGGATCCATCATGCTAAATTAGTAGGCTAGACATGTTAAAACAAAACTCCATGTTTACAAATTCCAAATTACATGGATACAAGATTTCCGCATGAAACGGTTTCAAATCGATCTTTTAAAAATCTACAAATCACACCATTTAATATATAATAATCTAACTAATAAGAACCACATAACCCTCTGTGTTGTTTTCAATGGGTATATCCCAAAATTCTAGTTCAATCTTCTTTTCAAATTAAGGTTGTGTCATTCAGATTTAATTTATCCAAATCAAATTGCAACAGAATAACTTGATATATCCGAATGAAAATCAAAATGAAATACTTCATACATAATAAAATCATCTGAATGAAAATCAAATCTTTGCATGAAGTATACATATAGTTTAATAAATTTTCAAACTAATATGAAATTTATTTCCAAACTAACATCAAATATAATATTAATTTAAATATAAGTATGGCATGTTAATTTATTCAATCAAATTAATAGACAACATTGTATTCACTCGTATTAGTTTATAGCCCCAAACAAATTAATGCACTTTCAACAAAGTGTATGAGCAATACAGAGAGACAAAAGAATTTGTAGAAAACCCTTTTATCGAATAATTAATACGTACATACAGATGATGAATACATTTTAATACACTTTTTATTTCCCATTCTAACTTCTATCAAATTATTTACCCATCATGTGCATAATTAATTGTTGTTTTCAATCGATTAATTCTTTCACCCATAATATGTTCATGTTTTTCAAATAACTTAAGGGAAATGTTATTTCTTGATATCGAACATGAATATTATCACAAAACCGATGTGTTCATCATCAATCATATAAAAGAAAAATAAATCCAATTTTATGAAAATTGATTCCCTAATCATTAAAATAAATATGTACCATACTAAACAAAGTCACTATATGTGAAATTAGGGTCTCAACAAAACTTACAGTCAAACCCAGACCGAACTGAGAATTGTTCATTAATAACCAAATCAAACCCTGATTAGGTTTATCTTTGTTGTATATTTTGGGTAGTCTATAACCCAAAATCAATCAACTAAACAAACAAACAAACCTGGTAATCTTGTATGCGATTGTAGATGAAGAAATTGCAACCTGGATTATTCTCTGAATTGTGTAATCACAATCAGATAAACCTATTTATGGGTTACACACAATGATTTATCGGATAAGACAGAGAATTCTCTTGATGTAATTGGATTTTGATTGTTCTTTGATGAAGATCCAGAGAGAACCAAGTAACCATCGGTCGTCTTCTGTATGTGTGTCGATGAAGTTATGATCATGATCCAGGGAATGCAAAACATGGTTAATATAAACATGGTTAAATATCATCCAAATACATGTCCCTTATGAGCCCAAATAAATAATTAAAAACCTATTTGACATTACACTTAAGCCCAAGTATAAAACCAAATAACAAAGCCCAAATAACATTATTATTAAACAAGCTCGCACTCCCGCGTCACCTAACTCGTTTAATCTCATAACGTTATTTCCTTCATCGACAAGTTAATCCAATAACACTAAAATATCCAACTCTGAATGGCAGCAAGGTTCTTTCCTAGTGTCTCGCTCGCCTGTGGGCCTAGGTGTGTTACCAAAGGACTCTTGACAACATAGGTAGCACCCCAACAACCCATGCCTCCTAAGAGAAAAACTCCCACCGACCAAAACGTATGGGGCGTTTTCAGAGTGTTGGGGGCTCTCTCATTGAGTGAAAAACGGGTGTGAGGCATTGATCAAGTGTGGTTATTTATTTAATATTATCTTAACCAATCACAATCACTCACTTTTTTTTTCCTGTGAAACTATTACACACTTTATGTGAAAGTTTTATATGCAATGGATCCTCTACTGATGCCTCAAGTATTTTAAAGGATTCCATAGTAATATTAAATGTACATTCAAATGAGTTATCAAACTGTTATAATTTACTCTAAACAACCCTCAATAGATACTTTGACAGGTGAACAAATAGAAAGACAAACGATAAACACATACTCTCTGAAGAAACACTAACCGGACCCCGGGCAGATTACTGGTAACCTGGGGGTTAGATAGATGTTTCCCACGAGGGGTTAGACCCTTGGAAGATGGTTCTGATAACCTGCAAAACAGACACCGTGAGCTCGTCACTGAGAAGGGGGGGTTCCTCCTTGTGACCACCCTCCGGCGTGAGAATCAGACTAAATTGCTCTTTAAATATAAAAGTATATTAAGAGATTGCTAGAGCAGATATCAGGTATAATATGATGATAATGTGGTAAGATATGATAAGATGAGATGGTCATACCATTTGTGGTATTTATAGCCGAAGGTAGGTTTCCAAAGAGGTATGGCCGGCTGCAACAGTGTTCCTGTTCCACCAATAGTAGCCTACGCACGTGCCCTGCTGGTAGTTGGTGGGTAGGTAGCGGCTGATAGCGACCAGGCCTGCTGTATACTATTCCTGTTCCACCAACTGACAGCTACGCACGTGGTATGACAGTAGTTGGTGAGTAGGCAGCGGCTAATAGTGACATACAGTGCAGGAGCATGCTGCTCGCCATACTGTTGTCAATAAGCTGTCGTATCTTTAGTCAGATCTTTTTCCCATACCTCGTCAGGTACAGTACAGAAGATCTTCCTGTATCGTACGGACTGGCTTATTTGGGCGGGAGTATTCCCCCTCCCGCCCTTGTGCGGGATTGTTCCCGGCTTCGCTCATTCCTTCAGGTGACACTGAGTGATTGAGAGCTAAGTGCCTTGTGCGTGTAGCCTTGCTGCGCGGGTGGCCTTCCCTGATGGCTTGTATCCGAGGCTGCGGGAACAGGCGGAGTCCTTCACCATCGGGAGGCATTTCCTGCGGGACCAGCTTGCGTACTGCGCGTAAGGACGTCACGTCTCTGAGCATGGTTTGTCCTGCGGATCCAGTTGGTTTCTGCGCAGACGTCCCTCTTTTAGGTGACTCTTGCGGGTCCAACTGGGCTTTGCTGGGACCTACCTCTTCAAGTCCCCCCAGTCCAATGTTCTTCTCATGAGTGTTTAATAAAGTGAGGTGAACTTTTGGAGTTAAGCAGAGGGTTTTGAAAAGGGTTTTTCTAAGGTTTTCCATGGGGATTCTTCCCGCGGAAGTCCTTGTCACTTGCAGAAATGCCCGAGTTTCCTGCTTGGTCTTTGGGTATGATGCGGGTAAGCTGTAATCTCCTCGCACGTCAGGAGCGTTGAGTCCCACTTGTGTGGATTCTCCTTGAGGTTTTGGTGGTTTTGAACATAGTGATCAATTATGTTAAGACCACCAATTCCATCCTGGAGCTTCGAACAACGTAGTTCTCGACGTTCCCGCTATGCGGGGATGTTATTTCCGTTTCCGCAAGCATTGCCCAGAAGATCCTTCTTGGTTTCAATTCCCAGCGGAGCGCTAGGTATGTGAAGGGTTTTGCCTTAACACTGTACCTGCGCTCGTCTTACGGTTATTTTACTTCCAAGGTATTCCTGGCGTCAATTCCCTGCGGGTGCTAGGTTTGTGAAGGGTTTTGCCTTTACACTGTATCCGCACCAGTCTTATAGTTACTTGGTTGCCGAGGTACTTGGCTTCAATTCCCTGCGGGTGCTAGGTATGTGAAGGGTTTTGCCTTTACACTCTACCCGCATCCGTCTTACGGTTACTTGTTCGCCAAGGTTTTCTTGGCTTTAATTCCCTGCGGGTGCTAGGTATGTGAAGGGTTTTGCCTTTACACTCTACCCGCATCCGTCTTACGGTTACTTGTTCGCCAAGGTTTTCTTGGCTTTAATTCCATGCGGGTGCTGGGTATGTGAAGGGTTTTGCCTTTACACTGTACCCGCATCCGTCTTACTGTTACTTGTTTGCCAAGGTAAGGGGGGTATTTTCCCGCCTACTTTATGATTTTGAATTTTGAATTTTGAAATTCGAAAGGTTGGTGAGGATAAGAACAGTCCAAACATCTGAAACGTCGTGCGACGGTTTCTTCTGACTGTGTCAGGACGTGCAGGAAGTTATGGTGACGTGACAGTACATGGTCGTTTCAGACGCTTTTTCAGGCGCGTGGGCGCGATTTTTCGGGCGCGTGGCCGCGAAATTTCTGGCACGCGTACTTTTTACAGCTGTTGCCAGCTAGCTTTTTGCCACGCGTCATAGTTTCATTGCACCTTCGATTTCTCTCTCCTTCGCATTAAATTCACCGCATTAATTGCGATCACTATATAAAGGGGAAGAGGGTCATTTGTAATCCACACTTTCACCTCTCTTCTTCTTCTTAGTGATTTCCGGCAAATACTCCCCTTTTCAGGCAAGCATTTTCCCGAAATCACTTTCTTCTTTCTGCAAAATGTCTTCCCATGATGCTGAGGCTGTAGCCGATGATAGGAGTACTGCTGGCGAGTGCCAGTGTGCTCTACCTGTCGATCAGTACCAGTACATCGTCAGGAAGTTCATGCTTGAGTCTCTTGAGCCTGAGTTTCCTGAATCCCACCAGACTGTGTACGATGCCCCCAGTGGCAAGATCGGGGTATATGTTGCATTCTTTGTTTATGGGAACCTTAGGTTCCCATTGACAAAGTTTATGTACCGTGTCCTGGAGAGGCACGGTGTGCACCTAACCGAGTTGCACCCGATGGCGATTGCCAAGATCCGGCACTTCGAGTGGGTGTGCCGGATTCTGGGTATTGAGCCCTATGTGGACCGCCTGATGACCTTCTATACTTGGAGGTGCGTCCAGGGGTGGTACACCCTGACAACCCGTATTAAGGGTTTAAAAATCTGCGTGACCGAGCGCAGTCTCCGATCGTGGAAGCGGGAATTCTTCTACATCTCTGCCCGCGCCATCCCCATTGCCATGAAGTTTAAGAAGGGTCAAGCGCTTCCGAGCCTTCACGCTTCCAGTTACCAGGAGGCGGAATGGTTCGCGAAGATATCCCGGGTCCAATCTCCGGTTTACCGGTTTGCGGAGTCCGGGATGGTGATGCTGGGGATGAGCCGGGTATGGAAGGAGGCGTCTCGGTTTCCCATCCTTCTCGAATACGGTTTGAACTCTATTCCTTATGGTATGTCTTGTCTTTCTTGCTGATATTAGTTTGTCTTCTAACTGTTTCTTTTCTTTCAGAGGGGAATGACTTGGAGTCGCTCCTGTACCCGCGGGAAGCTGACGGTCCCGTGCGGGTGGGCACTCGTGCTTTAGACGAGAATGAGTTGCCCATCCTGGAGCAAACGGCGGATCGGTTTGTGGAGGTCTATCCGCCGGGCCAAGAGATCCTGAGCCACCGGCGGCCAGGTAAGGCGATATTCTATCCTCAACCCCTCAATGCTGTACCTGCTGCTGGATTTCCTTACATCCTGTCTTCTTCTGAGGAATCCGCAGATGGTCCTCCGCTGGTGCGGAAGAAGAAGGCTGCCGGCGGGAAAGGGAAGGAGAAGGTGGCCTCCACAGCTGATCCGGTGCTTCTATCTGACACCGAGTCAGATAGTGAAGAGGTGGCGGGGAACCCCGGTGGTGAGAAGACCACTGCTCCGGAGGCTACGACTGTTACCTCCGGAGAACCAACGACGACGGTGACCGGCATCAAGAGACCGGCCCCATCGGGCTTGTCCCCGCCCGTCCGTACGTTCAGGCTCAAGAAAACCCGTAAGTACAAACATCCTTATCTTTGTAGATTTTACTAAATTTATTTAAACACTTATCTTCTTGTGCAGGCGTGGATGTTGACGCATTCCAGGGTGAAGTACCGAGTAGTACCTCTCCGCCGATGACGGTAGGCTTGGTCAGCCTACCTGAGGCGTCGACCCAGGCGCCTGCGCCTGGTCCCGCTGGTTCAGTTGCTCACTCTGAGCCGACTGTTCCAGCCGAGTTTACGCCACCGCCGGCCGTGAGTGCGATTTTTACGGCGTCCTTCACCGAGCCGGCGGTTACGATTGCTGCGGATTCTGCGGCAGCGACTGCGGCGGCTGCCACCATGCCCCCGCCACCGGCATCGACGGCCGGCTCATCAGGTACGCATGGGAGTACTCGCCAATCCTTGCCACCTTCCCATCTGCCTGACCTTTTGGATGGGTTTCCTTTGGGTTCAGGTGATGGGTTCGGCGGCTATCGGCCTGTTATAGACCCTACAGGTGCGTAGGGTTCCTTTGGCCCCTTTTTCACTTTTACTTTTATCATCTTTTTCCTAACTGCTTTTTTGTTTTTTGCAGTGTCGGATTCCAATGAAGTGTATGTTCCGCGATGGAACATACGCCGAGGAACAACCCTTCGTACCCCTGTGGAGTGCGTGGACTGGGCTCGCCACGCTGCTCCTCATGGTGCGTTGGGGGAAGCCATGGCTAGCTACCAGGAGGGTAGGCTAACCAATGAGCTTCGGGTTCTCCAGGCCCGGATGCAGCCGCGCGTCGAGCTGCTTTGTCGTGAAAACGACAAGTTGAAAGCAGCTCGCGCCAAGGACGTATCTCAGGCGCGGGCTCTTCGGGAGGAGAACCAACGATTGACCGCAGCTGCTGCGGAGAAGGAGAAGGCCTTCAAGGCCCTCGAGGTTGAAGTTCAAGCGCGACTCGAGGCCCGCTCCAAGGCTGCCCAAGCTGTTAACGAACAGCTTCGGCTGGCTAAGGAGACTGCGAGGAACGCAACTGAGAGGGCCACCAAGGCTGAGGCCGTTGCTGAGCCTTTACGCGTGGAGAACGAGGAGCTCAAGGCCAAATTAGAGGCTCTCCAACGTGCTCATGATGCCTTGGCCATGGAAGATGCCAAGAAGCTCCAAGAGATCCTGGACCAGAGGGGCGTGCTTGACCACACCGAGCGGAAGCTTAAGGGCGTTGAAGAGGCTGCTGCAAAGGAAGTGCAACTTGCCAACCTCAATAAAAGCGAAGCCGAACGCGCCTGCACCCAAGCCCTGGTTGCCAAGGAATGGCTTCTTCGAGAAGCGTTGCCTCAGGTATTTTAGCTTTACGTCTTCACGCTTTCCTTTGTACATAGAAAAGGTGTTTGACACTTGTATTTTCTTTGTAGGTTGTGCATCGGGTCTTCTCAGAGACATCCTACGACGATGCTATGAGTGCAGCCCTCAATGCTTCTCACGAGGATGGGGAACGGGCTGGCTTCCTGCTTGGTCTAGGGTTCGTTGAGAAAGGCTTCCCGCCTTCCAACTTCCCTTTGTACAATGTTGATACTGAAGCCATATATGACCAGGCAGTAAATCAATACGCCGCCTTCCCGCATCCAGTGGTGGAGAAGGTGAACCAAGTAGCTGCTGCTGATGATGGGTTAGCTGTCCTTAAAGCCTTCCTCGAACCGCCCCGTTCTTCTGATGGGGCGGGTCCAAGTGGAGGCGGCCCTGAGGCTTGATCCCGAAGATCCCTTCCCATTGCTAGGATAGTCTTGTACGGATGTATTTATTTTTCTTTTCGTAGGCGGGTAGTTACCCGGCCATTCTTGTAATAATTCATTTGTGAAATATTAATCTTTTTGCGTATAAGATTGTTATTTCCTTCTTTGGGTTCCTTGCTTTATAAACTTATGACTTGCATATTTAGTTTAAATTAGCAATTTTCCAAGTGTTTAGAATAAGTTAACCTGTTGAACGTGGTTGATAATGGGTTAAAGTTTTGCTTCCTCTTTCGTGATTGTGCGGTTAGAACCGTCACTTGCACTTAGTAGGATGGCAAAACTTTACCCTTATCTGACCTGCGTGTAGGTTTTCCTCCTTTGAAGATAAGTTAACCTTTGAAAGTGGTTGATAATAGGTGTGAAGTTTTGCTTCCTCTTTCGTGATTGTGCGGGTAGAACCGTCACTTGCACTTAGTAGGATGGCAAAACTTTACCCTTATCTGACCTGCGTGTAGGTTTTCCTCCGAGGATAAGTTAACCTTTGAACGTGGTTGATAATAGGTGTGAAGTTTTGCTTCCTCTTTCGTGATTGTGCGGGTAGAACCGTCACTTGCACTTAGTAGGATGGCAAAACTTTACCCTTATCTGACCTGCGTGTAGGTTTTCCTCCTTTGAGGATAAGTTAACCTTTGAACGTGGTTGATAACAGGTGTGAAGTTTTGCTTCCTCTTTCGTGATTGTGCGGGTAGAACCGTCACTTGCACTTAGTAGGATGGCAAAACTTTACCCTTATCTGACCTGCGTGTAGGTTTTCCTCCTTCGAGGATAAGTTAACCTTTGAACGTGGTTGATAATAGGTGTGAAGTTTTGCTTCCTCTTTCGTGATTGTGCGGGTAGAACCGTCACTTGCACTTAGTAGGATGCCAAAACTTTACCCTTATCTGACCTGCGTGTAGGTTTTCCTCCTTTGAGGATAAGTTAACCTTTGAACGTGGTTGATAATAGGTGTGAAGTTTTGCTTCCTCTTTCGTGATTGTGCGGGTAGAACCGTCACTTGCACTTAGTAGGATGGCAAAACTTTACCCTTATCTGACCTGCGTGTAGGTTTTCCTCATCCTTTTTAAGAATTTTGTTTTGAACCGTTCGACGCGCGGTTGTCAATAGGTTAGTGTTCAGTTTCCTTTAATGATTCATGCGGATAGACCGGCACTTTCATTTAATGGGATAATTGAACTCTTCCCCTTCAACTGACCTGCGTGAAGGTTTGCCACGTTATTGGGTTCGTGCGGGTAGGACCGCCTTCCCACGCAACGACTTCACGCAATGTGAATGCCGTTACCAGTGTTGCATAGTTTAACCGTTCGACGCGCGGTTGTTGATAGGTTATTATTCAGTTTCCTCGTTATGATTGGTGCGGATAGACCGGCACTTTCATTTTTGGGTGCTGAACTTTTTCCCCTTCAACTGACCTGCGTGAAGGTTTGTCACGTTATTGGGTTCGTGCGGGTAGGACCGCCTTCCCACGCAATGACTTCACGTAATTATGCGGTGAAAACCGGCATATTAGTGTTCAGAAAAGTATAAATGTAAAATCATCAGCTTCGATGTTCTTAAAGAGAATCATTTCCATTAGAAGTGGCTCTTGGCCTTTTCTTTACAAATTGGAATTGATTTACATGCAAACTGTGTAAATGAGCTCCCTTCCATGTTGTTGGGATGGGAGTGCCATCGAGCCGATACGCACCTCGTTCGGGATCTCGTTCTTTACGCAGCAAGTAGTCTCGATGTTGAAGCCGGAATTTTGATTCGTGTTTTCCCCAGCTGGGGTTCTATACGCTTCCGCCTGCTCAGCCTTTATTGCGCCACGAGGTGCGCGAGCGTCCCATCTCTGACAAATGCTTCGACCATGTCTTTTACGTCTGTGCATTCTTCAGTGTTGTGGCCTTTTGTCTTGTGAAAGTCACAGTTTTTGCTCCGATCAGCATCGTGACGATGTCGGATTATTGGAGGCTTTGGCCACGGGAGCTCTTCAGTGGCGAATATCTCAGTGACGCTTTTGCTGAGCGGCGTCCATCTGGAGTTCCGGTGCGGGTGTGCATTATCCCTTCCGCCCAATCGATGTTGCAAGCCGGATGAGGTGTCAAAGTTTACCCTTGACTGCCAAATGCCTTGCTTCCGCTTTTTATTTAGTCGGGCGGTGAGGACGTTGTCTTCTCTCGTCTTCTGAGTGTAGAGGTTTGTGCTCTGTGGGAGATCTCTACCCAGTTGCTTCTCCGTTTCCGCATAGCGTTTTGCTGCTGTCATGATGGCATCCCATGTGGATGGCATGCCATCTTTACCCGTTAGGGTGCGGATGAGCTCTGGGTCATGCGCGCCCTGGATGAAGGCAGCGCGAACAAGATCTTCGCTGATATTGCCCAAACTTAGCTTCTTTGAGTTGAAACGAGTGATGAAGTTTGGCAGAGATTCATCTTCTTCTCGTATGCATTTGAGGATTGTCCATTGCTCCTCGGTATACTTTCGTTGCTGGCTGAAGTGTTGGCTAAACTTCTGCTGAAAGTCTGCCCAGTCGTAGATGTGGTTGACCGGTAGACGATCAAACCAAGCTCTAGCAGCCCCAACAAGCGTCATTTGGAACATGTAGCACCACGTGGGTTCCGTCCAATTGCTGACGGTTGCCCCCGCTATGAACCTGTTCAAATGATCGTCTGGATCGGATATACCGTCATATGTGCCTATGTTAGGCATTTGTTTGGCACTCTTTGGGGCGATTGCTTCCGCAATGTCCCTTGCAAACTTGGACGTTCCTGCATTTGCAATGTTTGGTCTGAACGTTTTGGAGAAGTCTCGTGGACTTCCACCTGTGCTTTTTGGTTTGAAGGCTTGTCCAAAATGCCTTTTCGGTTGGGATTCCATTTCCTTACGCTTCCCTTTTGCCCTATGGCGAGGGTTCGCGTCGGAGTCGGATTCCTCCGAGTCATCCAAGTAATCTTCGAATTCGTCAGCCTGTTGGACGGAACGCAGGCGTTCGTCCAACTCAGCCTGGAATTCCTTTTGTCGTGCCTCCGCCCATGCCTTGACTTCATCGAGAGTTTGGCGGGGGAGTCTTCGTTTCTCAACCTGGATATCAGTGGATCCCAGTAGGCGATCATTTACTGCACTTGCCCCAGCCTGAGTAACTGGGGTAGTGTTCGTAAAATTTACTTCACTTGCCCCGGCTTGGGTAACCGGGGTAGTGTTTGTAAAAACTGTGTTACCGGTGTTCATCCCAGTAGCTGGGGTTGTGGTTACCGGAATTTCTCTAACCATCTTTGTAGAAGTTTGAAAAAACTGGAGAAAAATAAAGTTCTAGCTTTATGCACGGATGGCGCCAATGAAAAAATAAAGTTCTAGCTTTATGACAGGTGAACAAATAGAAAGACAAACGATAAACACATACTCTCTTTTCCACAAAGTTTCAATCATATACTAATTCAAAATGATTATATATAAAGAATAAAAACTCGAAATATATACGAAATAAAGCAGTAAGAATTCTTTCATCCACAGCTACAACAAAGAGCGTTAAATGATGGATCAAGAGCATTAAAGAACAATTAATGGGGCAGTCATATCTTGGTGCTCCGAAAGACAATTTGTTAAAAAAAAAAACTAATTTTTTCAATGAAAATCAGCATGAAAACCACAAATGCGCAATTACTATCAGTTTATCTTTTACAAGGGGGTTAAAGCAAGAATCTTGAAACCAACATTCACATTCTAGGATGTATAACCCTAATTAATTTGTGCACAATAACACATATCAAAGAATCAAACACAAATTTCCGTGACAAAAACTCAAAACAGATAAATTGATAGCAGATAAACTTCCATGCTATAAACGTATACCTGCTGTTTACTTCTTCAGTCCTAAATCTCAAAAAAGATTTAGAGAACAGTTGTGTCAAACTAAACAAACAAATCTACACACACTTCTTAGCTAAACTATAGGGACAGAGATATGGAAGCCATTTTCTATCTCCCAACCAACATTGACTTTTCTCCAGCCATTCACTATTGTTGACTTTGTCAACATTGACTTTACCATTCAGACCCAAATCTCCAATTCCCTGGTTTCTAATATCTTTTCGGCTAGCTTTGTCATCCATCTTCAAATTTTATCATAACATCCAGCCATGACCTGTTGTAGGTTAAGGTAAGTGTTGAAAATAATTATTAACGCTTCCTTTTTTTTTTTTTTTTTGAAAAATAAGCTTCATTCACCATAAACGACTTGCAAGTCCTTAAAACGAGGGCCGCAAGGAAAACCAAGTTGCATCAACCCAAAAGGATATTTACACCAATCATTCCATTCTATATATTTAAATCTAGACCTATTTCGAATCCAAAAATACAAACAATATTTAATCTTGGACACCACCTCGAAAGCTTTTGCCTCTTTATCCTGAAAAATCTTCTCATTTTTTGCATTCCACATACTCCATAAGGTCGTAACCACTATACAATGAGCCACCCTTTTGTTGAGTTTCGTCTTCTTTAAACCTTTCATTAACCCAATAATATCCCGAACTTCAAACAAAAAAATTGGATCCAAACGGCACCACACGGCAATCCTATCCCATATCTCAGCTGGAAAAATACAATCTGTGAAAATATGATTAGCGGATTCCTGATGCGAATCACAAAACGGAAAACTGTCCTCGCTAAGACCCATGCCTCGCTTATTTAAAGCAATTTTAGTAGGAATCCTGTCCTGCTCCGCTCACCACGCCAACACATTACACTTTATCGGCATCCACCCATCCCATTTAAACTTAAAAAGGGTTCATATTGTCGGCTATCAATAATAAGTTTTTTTGTAGCAGAAACCGAAAACATGCCATCTTCAGATCCAGCCCAAATCCATTTATCACATCCAGCAGCCCATTTGTACTCATATATATTGGACATAAGCCCAAATTACTCATTCATCTCTACCGATGATCTGGGATCCTGCCGCCAAGCCCATCTCATGACCCGATCATTATTTTAGAGACTCACTCTATCCGCCACGCTGTACCATTTTTGAGATTTCAATCTAAAAAATATTAGGATACATACACCGTAAAGGAAATTCTGAGAGCTATGGGTCACACCAAAATCTAATGTTTACACCGTCCCAGCGACGCCACACAAGAAACTATTAAGTTCTTTTACCATTACTAACCGAACGCTCCCCAATCTTCACTATCTCTCGCCAACATCCATGAGTCGCCGACCTTAGCGGTAAGAAGGACCAACTTCGAGTTCCACCATGACATGCTGTAATGAATTCCTTCCATAAACAATTCCCATCCTTTTTGAACCGCCAACTCCACTTAAGTAGAAGAGCTTCATTAGTATATTTTAATCGACTTAAACCCAACCCACCAAATTTCCTCGGCCTCGCCACTATCTCCCAAGTAACCCAATTGATCTTTTTTTCTTCACTAGATCCTCCCCATAAAAAACGTCTCATAATACCTTCTAACTTTTCAATCACCGCCGAAAGAGCTTTGAAAAGCGAGAAATAATAAATAGGAAGTTTCTCTGAAACCGATCTTATAAGAGTTACTCTTCCTCCAATAGATAGAAGTCTAGACTTCCACGAGGCGAGACGCTTCTCCACCACATTAATAACAAAAGACCAATTGCCAATGCGATTCATGTTTGCCCCCACTTTGATCCCTAAATAATCAAAAGGGAACAATCCCCTTCTACACCCACCACGGCCCGCATGTCATCCACTTCATCGTCTTCGACTTCAATTCCGAACAAGTTGGACTTATGCAAATTAATTCTAAGACCCGAACACAACTAAAAGCACCGAAGGACCTGAGATATTTTTTCCAAACTCTCTCGAGACCACTCGCCAACAATAAGAGCATCGTCGACATAAAAAAGATGAGTGATATCCACATCCGAAATGCGAATCCCTGACAATTCCCCTATCTATCTAGCTTTATTCAACATCCAATAAAGAGTCTCCATCACGATCAGAAATAAATAAGGAGACAAAGGATCTCCTTGTTTAAGCCCCTTTTCACAATTAATTCGAAAGTCGGCGACCCATTCACTAGAACCGCCGACCTAGCCGAAATCAAAATCCCTTTAACCCACAAACACCACTGGTTAGGAAAGCCGATCTGAAGCATAATATTAATGTTATCATATGCCTTCTCAAAATCTATCTTCAAAAGGAATGCCTTCTTATTCTTTTTCTTCAACCAATCCACCATCTCTGAAACAATGAGAGGCCCATCCAAAATAAACCTGTCTTTGAGAAACGCCGGCTGAGACTCAGAAATTGAGACGATTAGCAAGGATTTTAGAAATCACTTTACTAATAATCCCAATGAGCGTGATAGGTCTGTAATCCTTAAGGCCCAAAGGATTTTTACTTTTGGGAATCAAAGTGAAGAACTAATAACCCCAGACTCATGAAAGGCCACAAGAATATTATAAAAGTCATTCTCCAGCAAACCCCAAAACTTCTTTACAAACATAAATTTAAAACCATTTGTCCAGGAGCTTTATCTGACCCGCAATCAAACACCGCGGGCTTGATTTCCTCTTTAGAGAAAGGAGCCACCAAACTATCTTTAAGGTCAGCAGGGACGGTTCTAATCCCTTCACATTCCAACTCTGGCCGAATTTTGATTTTTCTCGAAAGTGCTCTCTAAAAAATTTGTAAACATGTTTCTTAACCAAAGTCGGTTTAGAAATCCACTCCCCATCAATCTCCAAACCTGGAATAGCATTTTGAACTTTCCTCCCATTAACCATACTATGAAAGAAGGCTGTGTTATCATCACCGAAGGACGCCCATTTAACTCTAGATTTTTGTTTTAAATCTTTAGCCCCCAAAGCCTCAATATCCTCTATTCCCTTTTTACATTGTTCCCACACCCACACCTCATCCTCCTCAAGATCCTTTCCTCCATAAGTAACTCAAAATCTTCTTTTTCTGATTTTAAAATTTTTAAGTTTTTACCTTCCTTAATTTTGCAATCCTTGACCCACTTTTTTAGATTGTCTCTTAACAACCTGAATTTTTTCATTAAATCACATCTGAAGGACTTGAAGCAACACAATTTCTTAGAATCTTCCCCACCACATCCTCACAATCGGCCCTATCCCCCCACGAATTAAACCAACAAAAAGGCTCTGGACCAAAATTGGTATCTACTAAAAACAAAACCAACGGTGCATGATCCGACCGCTCTCTAGGGAAAGCCCTCAAGCATGCGTTCGGCAACTTAGATATAAAGTTGGAGCACACCAAAACCCTGTCAATCTTGCTGAGTATAACAACATTACCTCTACTAGCCATAAACATATACTTCTTACCTTTCATTTTATATTCTTTAAGATCCACTTCATCAATAAATTCATTAAAATCCTTGGCACACACTTAATCAAAGGTAGAATTCTTCCTTTCCTTATGACATCTAACTACATTAAAATCACCTAACACAACCCACCACCCTTGCCCACACTGAATAAGCCTAATAATCTCCTACCAAACAACTCTCTTATCTACATTATTTTGAGGGGTATACACATTAACTACATTAAGTTGTTGATTCCCATCCACCAGAAAACCAGAAGTTGCAACAAAATTATCATTCAAAATTGTGCTATCTTTTCGAAAAACTTTTGGATCCCACAAACTTGCAATACCACCAGATCATGCATTAGAGTTAACCAAATCCGCCTCAAAACCCTGCCCACCCCAAAAATTACAAAACGAAGACATCTGTGTATCCGAACACATAGTCTCCTGCATAGCTAAAAATGAAACCCCACAATCCTCCTTTAACTTCTTTATCCAACCCGATTTACCAATCACCCCAATCCCTCGAATATTAATAGATAAGAAATTCATCGTTTATCTATTTGTACCCCTTCTTGAACAATCGATTCTTTCACCATCTCGTTAAAATTAGACAGCCAAACTCCAAGTTTTTCCCCTGACGTAATGGTCGCCGAGACCTCGGTGTCACCTTTGTACATCTTCAAAGGAGACCTTAAATCCACTGAATCCATTTCATTAGAATTTGCCGGTCCATGAGAACAGCCATTGTTTGTATAAATCGATCCTTCCTGTGGATGATTATTAAGATCTAAGATTTCCTCCTCGGTCACGTTAACATTATTACCATTCATTCCAGATAAGGTCCCCTTGGAAACCCCGTCCGCTTCATGCACGTCCACCTCCACTTCATGCGAGCCCAATTTGGACACCGATTCATCCTCTATACCCAACAATTCATTTAGCCCAAAAGGGTCATTGGTACGGGCCCTTTTCCCTTTTTCAAATTCCCTGATCCACTAGACCCCACATCACTAGACCAGCCCACAGAAGAGAACTTTTTGAATTTTTTTATTTTGTTAATATTACTATTTCCAGCATTAAATCCACCTTCTAAATTAACAAAATGGTCAAAATTAAACGTGGTACCCGGCACAAAATCCTCACTGACCAAATCCTCTCCGACAACATTTCTGGCAGAGACCACCACCTTCGTTCTACCATTTCCATAACCGACCAAATCCTCTCCGACAACATTTCCGGCAATGACCACCGGCTTCGTTCTTTCATCCTTGCTAATGACATCCTCTTCAATTGTATGATCCACATCGTCTTTATCAGCCGGACTCTCATCATCATCAGACCCACCATCGGAGATGAACTTCGGAGTTCAATCAACTGTATCTTCCAAAACCGATACATGAAAAGATCTTCCCTTCCACCGAATATCCATCTCCTCGCACAACCTCCTACCGCCTTCAACCAAGTGTCATGGATTCAAAGGATAGATCCTCCTTCTCCTCCGATAATATAGGTTTATGAACTACTTTACCAATCATACCCCCCATAGCTTCAACTACTACATTCGATCGAAGATGCAGAGGAATACTGAATATTTTGACCCACATCAATCGATCAAAATTTAATGGTTGTCCCTCCCACATCTCAATATTAGAAAACATCCCTACAATATCTCTACCTGCCTGAAGAGCCTCCGTCGCCATCCTGTTGTCCAAAAAAGACAATAAGACCGACAGACCACCCAAATATTGAATTTTACCTCCACCCGGACTAATCTTCTTCAAGATCATACGAACATTCTTCAAAGCATCCATATCCATCAGCTTGACCACCAAAGCCTTCCCATGCAAATCAGAAAAACTATTCACATTGTCGTCCACCGAAACCGAGCCTTTCTGATTGACACAATGGTTCCTCCCCAATAAAGTGTCATAGAACATACGCCTACCGAAATCGACTGACCGACTTGCACTTTGGTTATGAGTATTAACCTCAGAATCCACATTCACACGCTCCTCCTGCTGCTTTCTCCTTTCCGGCTTCTTAGTGTTAACCTCACCATCTTCAAGAATAAATCTCGCCACGTTAAACTTTAACGCAAAGTCTCCCATCTTAATCTTGCCTAACATCCTCCCCGTTTCTTCCTTGTTATTTACATCCAACAATGAAACAAACCCAAACCTATTTCCGAATCTATCTCTTTTCTTAGCAATGTAAATATCGAAAATGTTACCATGCTCTCTAACAAACTCCGCTAAATCATTGCCGCTGCACCGATAAGGGAGATTTGTTAAAAAGAACTTCGTTATCCTCCGTTGAATCGCCTCTGGTAGACGGTGAAACCCTACGGCGGCGGCAGTGTTGGGTCTTGACTGTTGCGGTGGTGAAACCCTACGGCGGAGGCAGGGTTGCGGCAGCGGCAGGTACGGCGATGAAACCCTTACGAAGCTTACCTTCCCTTTAATTTTGCTATATATAAACACATCCTCAATTTTCTTGAAAAACAAAACTGTCAATGATATAAGAAATATTAACATAAATATTTTTATTATACATCTTACATCGAAAAGAAAGGGATAACAATCATTATAAACATAAATAGCGAGTACTTAGTTTTACACTTTCAATCAAACGTAAACGATGAAGTGAGAAAGTTAATACATTTTAGGTTGTGTCATAATATATATATTTATTATACATCTTACATCGAAAAGAAAGGGATAACAATCATTATAAACATAAATGGCGAGTACTTAGTTTTACAGTTTCAATCAAACGTCATCGATGAAGTTTATTTCCAAGATTGTTTCTTGGGGTAGCCCTGGTGATGTTTCCTCTTATCTGGACCTCAACCTCGGTGTGAGACATGAGAGCCAATGCAATAATTATAGAGAAAATGTCAACACAAATAACTAAAATAAAATATATACTAAGAAATATAGTGTTTGGCAATTTCTAATTAAGCATTCGAGTGCAAGGCACAAGTTATCTATGGATCCTAATACATGTCAGCTTAGGTTGTTAGGTTTATTTTAATTAATTTACTTATTATTTAGGAATCCTTGCCCGACTCAAAAGTTTTTAGGTTTGGTCTGTATAAACCATGTATGGTTTCATTATTGTAATTAAATTTTGAGTGAGTTTCTTGATACAAGAAAATGTTTGGGTGCTTGCCAATGATTCATGTTACCAATTCAGTTATTGAATTGGTATAATAGCCAAGCAATAAACACACAAACCACGAACCCGCGGTGATCAGAAGATTGCCATCCACAACCAAGGGATTGCTAGGAAGATTAGAACCGAGAGCTTCAACATTAAATAGTGAATAAGTCAAGCAAGTAGGCTTGTCTTTTGTGGATTTGAATTAAGCTATTTACGGAGCCGCAGATTGATGGAATATTTTTCTTGAATTGGTATACAATTTAAATTAATATCAATTGAATGCAGCGCACAAACCAGGAAGTGGCTTTGAATTAATATTATTAATTTAATTTGGTAAGGGAGCTTTACGAACATGAAGGCTTTGACCAAGAATATATAAATTTCCAAAACCGATTGCGATCAGACCATCCATTGTTATCGGCCGTGATTACTGGGTTGGACAAAGTGATACATCACCGGTAACCTATAAACGAACCAAACGTAGGTTAACGATGGGTGATCAACCAGCCAAAGAAACAAACACAAACCCGAACTCGTTTCATTGTCCGATGCTTACAACAACAAATTACACTATTTGGACGATGTGCATGAAGGTAATTTTTAACATTCATGGTGTTTGGGGTGTAATCGAGCCCGAAACTACCGATTCGAAGAAAAACAATATTGCTACTGCGGTTTTGTTTCAATCAATTTGCGAAGATCAAATCTTACAAATTGGTGATTTAAACACGGCTAAGGAGATATGGGGAGCGATCAATTCTCTACATCTCAGAGCCGATCGGGTAAAGGAAGCGATACTCTTAACATTCATTGAAGAGTTCGATGCTATGAGTATGAAGGATTCGGATACAATGGACAACTCCGCTGCGAAGATAATGGGAATAAAGTCAAAAGCATCCACGCTTGGGGAACCATTTGAAGAAAGGAAACTCGTTAAGAAATTTCTCACACGCGTGCCAAGACGTTTTATCCACTCCATTGCTTCCCTCAAACAAACTTTAAATCTCAACACCGTAAGTTTCGAGGATGTTGTGGGATGTCTAAAGGCCTACAAAGAGAGAACGAGAGATGAGGATCAACTCGACAATCGAGGTAAGTTGATGTTTCATAAATCAGATTCTTATACTAGCTGAAATAGCTCTCTTGATCAAGCAAACAAAGGTCGTGGACGTGGTACAGGGAATGACCAAAACCGGCAACCAATGAAATCCTGGACCGAACAAAACTAGAATGATCAAAACGAGAGGGGAAAATGAGACCTTTCACATATTAAATGCTATCGGTGTGAAACTAAGTGCCCTGAGACGTTCAAACAACAAACATATATGGTGATAACAAACAAGGATGAACCGAAAGTAGATGGTTCATTTTATATGATGAATTCCATTCAAGAGATCATCTGTAGAGCCCACTTACGTATTTAAGTCTTTTGTATTTATTAGCTTCACTCAAGATTGTAATATTTATGCTTTCGTTTAGTTTGTTTATGTTTGGGCCCAAGGCCATGTCGTAAACAAGTCCATTGGGCCTCTTTTTAATAGAATGATTGTGTGCCCATAGCTTGCACTATAAATAGTGCAAGCATGGCCATGCATACAAAAATTTTGAATCTTTCACCAACTCTCCTTTCTCTTTCTACCTTATCTTCTTTACTTACCGTTTATAGCAAGATCCAAGATCCTTGTGTTAGTGATTTCCACTAGCTAACAACATGGATTTATCCAAGAATAGTTGTGAGATCTGGTGTTTAAGGACCTACATGTGATATTTGAGCCAAAACAAGGTACACCTCAGTACGTGTTTACCGATTAAGCAAATAAACGCTTTTTGCATAACAAACGAACGATTAACCGAACGGGTCGGGTTATGACCCAGATATCTCGGGGGGCCATCTATGAGGGATATACGTTTAATACAAGCTAAAACATTAGAAATATGACCTTAGTTTGATAGCAAACAAGTTAAACGAAAATATGCTCGTTTAACCACCCGCTATAGATTTAAATGCGAAAGATAGTTACAAACCAAGCATTGTATCATCCGTTAAGCCAAAAAAGACTTACCAAACACTTATTTGAAATTTTTTAAGCGATCCGTGAAAATACTTTTTATTTTTATAAACATATAGTATGTTTTTATAATTGTACACAAAACTAGCCGAAAAACACTTGTTTTCGCGTTGTTTAACGCACCCGATAAGTTTTTCGCGCCAAAAATCGAACCCGAACTAAATTTGGACCAGGCTTTTTGTATTTGGGCTTGAGAAATCAGAAACTTGGGCCAAAATGGGCCCATGGACCTCCGATCGCAACAGCAGCCCCCCCTTTTTATTCTTTCACATTTAAACTAGATCCAAGACATTTTCAACATTATTTTCTTGAAAACTCTGGATACAAGCTCTGATCCAGCCAAAAACCTTCAAACCCTAAGGTAAGGGGCTTAAATAAGTAGCTTTTTTACTTGTTTAAACTTGTTTAATACCTTAAAAACATGTCTTGGTTACTAAAAAGCATTCCTAACCGTGTAAAAATCTAAAAATGGTCCATAAACATGTTTTGATCATACACATGGTAAGGAACCTGTTTTGATAGTTTTTTTTTTTGGCCATAAACATGGATTAAAGGGTTGAAACGGCGTTTTTACGGTTTAAAAGTTCGTTTTTGTGCACTAGCCGAACCCTAAGTTAAGGGCTATTATGTTGATGAAATATTGCTTGGTTTGTGATATAGGACTTGTACCTAGCTTTCTTAGAAGCACAAGAACCTGAAAACTTGATTAAAAAGTCGGAAACGAGCCAAACCCGCTAAGGTAATGCCGAAACACTCGCTTACGGGCTATTTAGGTTAAGGTTGTGATGTGCATATTTTTAGGACTTGAAATTTTTCAAGAACATCAGGGACCATGATAATAAGTCCCTGTTCAAATTTGGTAATTTTTCGACCATCCGATAATATTTATCGAATTTATTACCGAATTGGGATTTTTATTTGGGAAAAATAGCTAAAATACTTCAAAAATTATGTAATTTTACTGGGAACTCAGATTTTATGTATTTTGATCAAATATGAATTTTGGGATCATTTGGAGAAGTTTAAAGGTGTTTTGTTTATTTGCGTTCGTGTGAATTTTTATAGACGAATTTGGGCCGAAGAGAATATTGCACGAACTTTTACATTCTGGAATTGATACAGGTTGATTTGAGACATAATTTGAGCATTCAGGAAATTTTGTGGAATTTTTGGAAATTGTTTGGGGTAAACGGACGATTTTCAGGCGAAATATAGCTGATAAAATGAATTTTTATAAATTAATAAATCAGTAAATAAATTCCAGAAATATTTTTATAAAAATCTACATATTTTAATTGATAATTGGTTAAATTTTCATAATTTAATGATTAACGGTTAATTAATTATGCTAATTTAAAGATTAAACATATTCTGTTTTTATAAAAACCGGCAAGTTCGCGACTAACGAACCTGCGGGAATATCAAAACACTAAGAATGATCAAAAATCATTCTATGATAAACCTGGACAATCCGGGTGGATTGTGCGCGTTTGTTCTTAAATCAAACTAAATAAACGGAAACGGGGCCCCGCGGCTAATCCGGGACCCCAGTATGTGATCCTTCTTTATAACTTAATCATTTTATTAACCAATACATTTACCCAAGCTTATTTTCCCATAACTGTTTTCTGAACGCGTAAACGAAAAACTTGGCCCAGCTGGGAAGATGGGAATCTGAGCCAAGTTCGGTTGTAAGTATTAGACATTGAACAACATCACAACCTAAGCCTATTGCCACTTTCTGGACGTTCCAGCTACACCCAGATTAGTTATACAGCCCAGTTTAGTATTGAGATTATAATAATATTAAATATTAATATTATTATAATATTGATTATAGGAACTACTGATAGCGGACCGAACAAACCACGAGCTGATACAGTACTAAATATCTACTAAACCGTGAGTTTCATGACCCCACTTCTAAACTGTTTTACGAACTTTTGGGGTGAAAAGCATGTTTGATTACATATACATACCTGAAACATGTATTGATGTAAATTATCTTACTGCTAACACACGAAAGTCCCCACGATCACAGTGATTAACTTCGAGCCGGTGGCTTGTGAATAGTACTATTGGTTTGACAAACCCAAACGGAATCGGCCTGGTTGCCGTGTCACATAGCGCCGTTTGCACATGACCATATTTATACAAACAGGCTATGTAGTGTTAGACATAGCTACCGGGGCATGTTGTGGGCGGAAGGGGAGCCACAGTGGTTGATTGAGCATGGGAAATGGATGCACGCAGCACATACAGTCAAGGCTTCACTGTAGCTTAGCATAATTACATCATTTACATACATACATACTTATTTCATGATTACAAGTGTTAACTTGAGAATACTCATTACTGTTTTCTTGAAACTCGTGAAACTCACCAACTCTAGTAGTTGACCCGTTTTAAACTGCTTTTCAGGTGTACCTAAATCGGAGTAATTTGGTGATCTGTTACTTGCCTGAAGTGTGTGGTCGATGCTATGTAAATAGAAGCAAGGGTGTTAGTAGTAAGAACGTCTAGTTAACGAATTAGTTTTGTTTGTACCACCTAGACTGTAAAACAATGATAGAACAAAGAAATGTAATATATTGTAAATTAGTTTGTAATGTTTGTTTATAAACAATGTGTTGATACCAGAGGTGTCTGTTACATTCCCGTTTTACGCTTCCGCATTGTGCTAGTCGAGGTGTGACACTACAATTGGTATCTAAGCTTTGTCTCGACTAGTTGTGTTTCTTGGGTCACAACCTTGGATTTTGATCTTGTTTTACTGTTCTCGAGTGTGTGTGAACGTACTATGGGTTGTTTCAGTTGCTTGGATCTTCATACTTGTTAAAAGTGGTGTTTTAGTGAAGAATCGTGTTTAAACAGCGTTCTTTGCGATTCTGTGTCATCAAGTACACAATCACAATCACATTTGTGGGACAACTGCATTCGCATTTGTTTCACAATCACAATCGCATCCTGAATCGCACTCGCATCCAGATCGCAATGCATACAGAATCGCTGTAGAGTCATATATGTCTATTACAATGGTCTAATTGTATTTTGTATATGCTTAATGTCATATTATATACTTGTATGATGTGAGCGTATAAGTCACATCTATTTCACATAAGTTACGTGGCGCATAACTTATGCGCCATATAACATATGCGCCCTAGATGTTAATACTTGGATGTCTATAAATACCAAGACTTATGCGTGAACAGTAGAACTTTTGAGCATTGTCATATTCTAGAGAGAGAAAGTGTACTAGAAAGTGTCATATCTTTGTATTGATTGGTTAACATTAATGAAGATGATGTTAAAGTTTCTTGTGTGTTTCCGTTTTTGTTGAATTCCGTGCTTCAAAGTTAGAGCTAATAACATTGCAACCCTACGTACAAGCTTAAGTCAGCGACACATCTTTTCAAGCGGCATCAGAGCATTTAGGCTTGTTAGTCGCTTGGAAAACACAAGATTTCAAGACTTTCTTCTCTATCTCTAGTTTTCACCATTGAAACTCCACCAAACTTTCACCATTGATTCATTATGAGTTCGTGACAAACCCTAGAAAGATTCTACTCATTTCATCCACAAATTCAATTAAAAAATGTCAAAATTTGATTTGTCTCCTTCTGGGTGCATAAGATTTTCCAGCGCATAAGTCACTAGCGCATAACTTATACGGCACATAAGTACTTATACGCTGTATAAGTACATATACGGTAGGACTTATACGCTACCAAACTTATACGCCATTCACCTTATCCGTTGACTCCAACTTATCCATTGACCATCCTAAAACATATCCGTAGACCTTCCTAAAACATATCCATTGAACAAGCCTCTAAAACAGATAACTTATTCTTTGACTTAAATATCTTTGATCTTGTCTTGACAACGGAGAATCTAAGTGCGTCTGTTTCTCAACATTTAGCCTTATTGCAAAACCTGAATCTAGAGAATGAAATGGGAACGTCCAATAAGCCTCCCAAGTTACTCAGAATGGAAGATTATCCGTCTTGGGCCGACAAGTTTTAGACATACGTTCAGGCACTTAATTATGAAACATGGATAATGGTCGAAGAAGATTACATTATACCAAAGAATGAGAATGGCAGCAATTACCGTCTTTCACAAATTGAAGATAGAGAAAAGCCATACTTTCTGAGGGAAAGAAGATGTTGAATCTCTTTCAACAGGCGATCAAGGCTGAAAATTTTCAACTACTGCAACATAATGGGTCATGTTATTTAATTTGGCAAGCCTTACTCAACAAAGATCGTGGGAATCCCGATATGCGAAAAAGTGAAGAAAGAGTTTGACATCTTCACATAAGTCAAGGGTGAATCGTTTGCTCAGTTAATCGAGAGATACCGTTATTTGGTCAACGAAATGAAAAGAATGGGAATTGATAAGCCCGAGTATGAGTACATCGACAAGTTAGTTGATGTTCTGCTTGAAGAATGGGGAACTTTTATCATTACCCAACAATCTAATCCCGTTGTATATGCCAGACTGAATCTTACTCATTTCATCGAGAAATTAGAGGCACAAGAGTTGGAACTACGAAAAAAGCAGAAAATGAAGAGATTGACTGTATCTCAAGACATAGGTCTATACTACAAAATCTCAAAATCTGTTGTTGCTCAAAGCCCAAAGATTCAAATAGCTTTCTGTGCCGAACCCACTGGTCAAGCATCTGTTGGAAATCTGCCAGCTACTCCTCAATAAAGTAGCAGCTACTCAGGCACCGTACCGGTAAATCAAGCATCACCAAGTTCTCAGCAATCAGATCTAAATATTCTTCAATGCAACATTACTGTTAATATCAAGAAAACAAGTGGAATGAACTCTGAGAATTTCAAGGAACATATGGCTTTCCTTGGATCTGTTTTGGAATCCTATGAGTGTCTCATCGTTGGAAGGATAGAAACTACAATATGATAAAGGAGGATTACGATCAGATCGACCCAGAGGAGATAGAGATGATTGACATACGTTGGTGCATGGCTAGTGTCGTCAGAAGGACACAACGTTTCAAAGAAATTAATGGGAAAATCGTTCTAGAGGGGTTGCCATCGAAGCTGGGATTAGATAAATCAAAGGTGCGATGCGTCCGGTGTAAAGATAAGGGGCATTTCAAACATGAATGTACTAGCAAGGTGGTTGATGATAATGGGTCTAATCCGTCACACCCCGACTTAGGGCCTGGGTGCGACACCCGTTAGTTGGTATATGTTTTGAAAATATATAAGAGTTACGGGTTATTAGTGGAAGTCTTTTTTAAAATATAATATTCATTTATAAAATGTTGGGCCAGAATACCCGTTTGATATTTCAATTAACTGTATTTTGAAAATATAATTTATTAATAATATTCTGAATAAATATCTGAGCCCATCAGATCACCTCTAATGACCATGTCTCCAATCTTCTATCAGTCTTGCTTGTCAGTTCTATTCTTTACAGTTCCCTAAAACGTGGGGAAAAATACGTCAGCAGCCGGTGAAGGACGCTGACTCAATAATACCATTGCATAAACAATAATAATACCTTTGTGACAATACTTATAAAGGACCCAACTAACTTGGGTTAAAATTACCTTAAGTACATGTACAATTAATCATATACACAATATCATTTCTCTAAACAGTCCTGTAGACTTCCTTCCAGAGGCATGTTTGATGATATGCATGGCCTTGGGGAACTCCGAGTCACCATGTATGTGTGGATCTAGACATATTATTAATCTGAGTATGCCCGTTTCTTATTATTGCAACACAAAGTTTTAAGGATTCGTAAATCCTATGTTAACAGTTTAGACTCTAAAAGAGTTGTAAAAGGTTGGGGCGTATTCACCTTATATGATTGTAAATCAGTTTCTGACACTGATTCCTGTATATTGATCAGTTTCTGTTACTACCCGTGTTTGTAAATCAGTTTCTGTTACTGTTTTCAGCTTTCGGATTGATTGATTGCTATCTCGGACCTATAGTACTAGGATAACATTTGTATAAATATCTAGATCTATGATCTAGCTTTAGACCTCGTAGTCTTATTTGTATAGCTGTAACCTTGATAATTTATTTGTTTGTATAAAACATGTGGACATTTAGTCCCTTTGTTTAGTTATTAATTATATATCAGGTTTCTTCTTCAGGAAGAAACATTTATACCAGGTTTCTTCTTCAAGAAGAAACATTACTTTGTCTATAACCTGTGAATGAATAGTATATTTCTTAATCATTAAGAAATACTATTTAATTATACCCTTTGCATGAAAATGATTACGTTTCTTAATCATGAAGAAACTACAATTAACTATAACCTTTGCTTATGAAAAGCTATATTATATTTAACACTGATCAAGGTTTGGGCTATACCCCCGACTATGGTCTAAGCTATTAAAATAATAACTTAATCAGAACCCCTTCCTCGTACGGGTATTGGGAGTTAAATGCCTATGACTGATTGAGCGGCACTTCTACTCTATATAGTGTGACATAGCTTACACCGTCAGACCTTCGGGGTTTGGCACGTATTATGAGATTGGCACGCTTCTCGAGATTGGCAAGCAAAACGATGCAAAATGTGTGAAAAGTGAAGTGGTTGGTGTGAGTTGGAATGTGCCGAACACCCTTCTATTTATAGCTGAAATGTTGCAAGTTCACGTATCGCGAAGATGTACTAGATATGCTGAGTCCGTAGTTAGGTTGCCACATGTCACCAGGTGCTGCCACGTGTCGCTACGTGTCACGCATGCAGAGGTGCAACTTCGCGTATCGTGAAGATGCCTGATCTGCAACTTTGCGTATCATGAAGATGCTTCGAGGTCGGTTCAAGTCTTTTGTCTTTCGCGTATCGCGAAGATGCCTGATCTGCAACTTCGCGTATCGCGAAGATGCAAGTTTCAGATTTTTCATTTTCAGTCTTTATACCATAAAAATAATAAAGCGGCTCTTATGCGGCTCGCGGAGACGTGAGCGTGCGAAGTGCCAAGTGCGCCATCAAAACGCCACATTACGCCCATCGCCCGAGTCTGTGTCCGTGTCCGAGTCTGTGCGCGTCGGGTGCTTCACACCCTCTGCTAGGACTATGGAGAGTGATTAGTCACTTTATAACATTTATATGGAAATTTTCTTCCTTATAAAGAGCTTCCATTTCTTTACTTGTTTCCATGTGGGATGGGAAATTTTCTTATTTCCTTAACATAAGAATACTTTGTTTTTCTTATTTCGCTATTAACCTATATTTGTGATAGGCTCGCATAAGTATCTAGATGGTTTTTCTTGATTAATCAGTAGACTTTAATTCTATTTCAGTTCAGCAAACTCGTAGCAGCAGACTCATGGTCTGATCAGCAAACTTTTAGTCTGATTCAGTTCAGCAGACTCTTAGGTTTGAACTAACCTTTAATAGAGTTTTATAGTCGTTTTATATTTACATATGATGTTTGATATGGCATGTGTTCGCCTAATAAAGATAGTTTATCCAACTGGATGAATCTGTTAGATGATAAATCAAATCAGCAAGTTATCAATTTTGAACGCCAGCTTCAAAATCAGACTCTCGTTTGTCTTTTATGTTAAAGATACTGAATATGAGCATTATTGTGTATTGACAAGATCTGTATGCTAATATTTTATTTAGAACAGAGGGAATTAAATACCCTATTTCAGTTTACAAAGTTTCTTGTTTCAGCACGAGTTATATCAAATGTACAGAAGTTAACTATTATATCTGACATTCCAAATGTTTGATCTTTGACTTGATTGCTTTGTCAGATATTTCCGGTTTCTTCTTACATTAGTGTCGGTCTTGATTAGTTTTTCTTTTCGGGCAATTTGTTTTGAAGTGACCCATTTCTCCACATATGAAACATACTCCCAATTTCTTCCTGCATTCTTGTATTGTGTGTCCTTCCGTGTTGTAGTATGCACACTTATCTGTGCTTTCTCGTTGACATTTTCCAGAGTGCTTTCTTCCACAAATTTTCAAGTGGATTTCAAAGTATTTTCTTCTTTTTCCATTTTCCCGAAATCTTTCGGTTTCATAATTTGTTTTCTTTTTTCTTTTCTTCCTCTTGATTTCTTATCATGCTATTAATCAAGTATCCGGCTACTTCCATGGCCGACTCAATTGTTTGCGGCATATTAGCTCTTACCAAGTCTCTTATCTCTCTTGGCAACCCATATATATAACGAGTTATCTTATTGTATTTTGGGGTAACCAGATGTGGGACTAGTCGGCAATATTAAAGGAATTTAGTATTATATTCCCTGAGATTTGTACCAACAACTTTGTGATTCCATAACTGAGTTTGAATCCGATCCATCTCATGGAGTGGATAGTATTTATTATAACGAGATCTTTGAATTCTTCCCAACTTAGATTGTACATTGTTTCTTGTCCCTTATTCCAGATCAGGATATTCCGCCATTCAAGAGCTTCTCCCTTGAACATTTGAGAAGAATATTGGATAACTTCTTTACTTGTACATTTACTAATGTAGACAATTGCTTCTTGTTCTTCTAGCCATCTTAGAGAAGCTATAGCATCATTGTCTCCATAAAATTCCTTAGGTTTGTAAGCTTGGAAATTTTTAAAGTTGCATCCTTCTTGATGCTTCAACTTCTTCCGAGGTTTGTCCATTGAGTTATTGTCAGATGCAGAGCTATCATAAGCTTCTTCCTTTCTTGAATGAATAGATTTACTTTTACTACTCTTATCAGATTTTGGTTGGCTTTGATTGATAGAATTATCCTTGATAGCTTCTTGTATCATATTCTATATTTTATCTTTATACTGGGCGGGAAGTTCTTTGTTTTCATTGTTAACATTCTCTCCGCTTCCAGCTTTATTGGAAGGATTGTTCTGCGAGTGTGCATTTTCTTCTCTTGACATACTACAATAAAATTTTAGATAAGTTCAACCTTCGAGGAATTTAAAACATATCCTTTATATTATTGTAGTTTACAGAAGTGCACAACATTATTACTTGTCACAACTACAACTACTAGAGTTCTTATTTATCTATTTCTTCTGACAGACTGTCAATTTCTTGATCTTGCTGTCCTTTTGGTATTCCCAGTTGGTTCTTTTTCCTTTCCTTTTTCTTTTTCTTCCTCCTTCTCTTCTTCATCTCAATTTCGTTGAGCATTGATTCGGCTATTTTTGTAACATCAACTTCATAATATGTTGAATCATTACTGATGTACATTCCTTCATAATCTGTGCTCTGGCATTCATTTTGAGGATGGGCAAAGTAAGGATCTTGATTTATCGGATAATTGAAGTATTCCTGCCTAAGGTTTTTCTTCCGGATCAGTCATTATCCCTTTTCCCTTTGATTTTATTGATTTCTGGGATCCACTTGATGCACTTGATCTTGTTCCTTGCACATCTTGTCTTCGCATAATATGGGCTAGTGGGATGTTGGAATCGAAAGAATCTGAATTTCCTCCATTGAGGTCTGTTATGAGTCTTCACTACTAGATATAGGGATTGGAAGTAAAGCTGTCCCTATGCACCTTTTTCCTTTACTTGACCGAGGTTGATATGATCCTTGGCTAGATTGATGATCAGACATCTGTACGATGTTAGATGGGGAATAGGATCGCGTTCCTAACTTATTCGTAACAGTTTTATTTATTTAGTGATTGTATTTTAGATACTTTCAGTTAAGTACCTATTTTGTTTGAATCAGTATCCGTGTAGGATTAAATCCTATCCGTATCATATTTAATCATTCAGTGATTATATCAGTTGGTATTGAATACCAATGTTTTCAGCAATTTCCTTATTTCTATTCAAAGCCTAAGTACAGAGTATACTTAATTCGCTGAGACCGAGGGCTATGATACCAACCTGTCACACTCACCCCGACTTAGGGCCTGGGTGCGACACCCGTTAGTTGGTATCTGTTTTGAAAAAATATGAGAGTTGCGGGTTATTAGCGGAAGTCTTTTTTAAAATATAATATTCATTTATAAAATGTTGGGCTAGAATACTCGTTTGATATTTCAATTAACTGTCTTTTGAAAATATAATTTATTAATAATAATCTGAATAAATATCTGAGCCATCAGTTCACCTCTAATGACTATATCTCCAATCTTCTATCAGTCTTGCCTGTCAGTTCTATTCTTTACAGTTCCCTGAAACGTGGGGAAAAATAAGTCAGCACACTGCCGGTGAATGACGCTGACTCAATAATACAATTGCATAAACAATAATAATACCTTTGTGACAATACTCCTAAGGCACCCAACTCATTTGGGTTAAAATTACCCTAAGTACATATACAATTAATCATATACACAATATCATTTCTCTGAACAGTCCTGTAGACTTCCAGAGGCATGTTTGATGATATGCATGGCCTCGAGGAACTCCGAGTCACCATGTATGCTTAGATCCAGACACATATATACTCTTAATCTGAGTATGCTCGTTTTTTATTATTGCAACACAAAGTTTTAAGGATTCGTAAATCCTATGTAAACAGTTCAGACTCTAAAAAAGTTGTAAAAGGTTGGGGCGTATTCACCTTATATGATTGTAAATCAGTTTCTGACACTGATTCCTGTATATTGATCAGTTTCTGTTACTGATTCCTGTTTCTGTTTTCAGCTTTCGGATTTATTGATTGATTGCTATCTCGGACCTATAGTATGAGGATAACATTTGTATAAATATCTAGATCTATGATCTAGCTTCAGACCTTGTAGTCTGTTTTGTATAGCTGTAACCTTGATAATTTATTTGTTTGTATTAAACATGTGGACATTTAGTCCCTTTGTTTATTTATTAATTATATATCAGGTTTCTTCTTCAGGAAGAAACCAGGTTTCTTCTTCAAGACGAAACATTACTTTGTCTATAACCTGTGAATGAATAGTATATTTCCTAATCATTAAGAAATACTATTTAATTATACCCTTTGCATGAAAATGATTACGTTTCTTAATCGTGAAGAAATTATAATTAACTATAACCTTTGCTTATGAAAAGCTATATTATATTTAACAGTGATGAAGGTTTGGGCTATATCCTCGACTATGGTCTAGGCTATTAAAATAATAACCTAATCAGAACCCCTACCTCGTACGGGTATTGGGAGTTAAATGCCTATGACTGATTGAGGGGCACTTCTACTCTATATAGTGTGACAGAGCTTACAACGTCAGACCTTCGGGGCTTGGCACGTACTATGAGATTGGCACGCTTCTCGAGATCGGCACGCAAAACGATGCAAAATGTGTGAAAAGTGAAGTGGTTGGTGTGAGTTGGAATGTGACGAACACCCTACTATTTATAGCTGAAATTTTGCAACTTCGCGTATCGCGAAGCTGCTTCGCGTATCGCGAAGATGTACTAGATATGCTGAGTCAGTAGTAGGGTTGCCACGTGTCACCAGGTTGCCATGTGTCTCCACGTGTCATGCATGCAGAGATGCAAATTCGCTTATCGCGAAGATGCCTGATCTGCAACTCCGCGTATCGCGAAGATGCTTCGAGGTCGGTTCAAATCTTGTCTTTCGCGTATTGCGAAGATGCCTGATCTGCAACTTCGCGTATCGCGAAGATGCAAGTTTCAGGTTTTTCATTTTTAGTCCTTATACTATCCAAAAATAATAAAGCGGCCCTTATGAGGATCGCGGCGATGCGAGCGTGCGAAGTGCCAAGTGCGCCATTAAAACACCCATCGCCCGTGTCCGTGTCCGAGTTCGTGCGCATGCGCGTCGGGTGCTTCGCACCCTCAGCTAGGACTATGGAGAGTGATTAGTCAATTTAAAACATTTCTATGGAAATTTGCTTCCTTGTAAAGAGCTTCTATTTCTTTACTTGTTTCCATGTGGGATGGAAATTTTTCTTATTTCCTTAACATAAAAATACTTTGTTTTTCTTATCTCATTATTCCCATTTCTTGCCTTTAAGATTGTTTTTAACCCTTCAACTTTCAAAGTTGCCATATTTGGTCCAAAGTAAATATGGGTTTTTCCTAGATGTTACATAATCCATTTGGAAGAGATTACTACAAGCAGGCCATTTATCACTGACCTTCACAGAATGATGCTGAATCTTCTAAAGGGAAAAGGCATACAGAAGCTATACCTTCTTAATCAAATCTTGTAATGCATCATAAGCCGATGAGGGATTCAATTGGAATTCTATTTTTCAAGCCAATATTGCTGAAGTGGTTGAACAAGAAGCTGTTATGGTTGAAGAGTGTTTAGAAGTAGTGCAAGTTAAGGATGAGTTAGTTAAGAGAGAGTAAGTTGAGTTGATCAAAGAGGATGATCTTGGGTATTGACAATGAGGTTGTCAAAGATAATGAGTTTGTGAAAGAGGATGAGATTTTGAAAGAGGTTCTTGAGAATGAAATGGAAAAAATGATGGTTGATCATGCTGATGATTCTGAGGATGACTTGCCACATACTTATGACAAAATTCATCTGGTTCCTTCTGACTATATTAAATCTTTATTTCCACCTGACATCATCGAAAGTTTTGCAGGTTGTTTCAGTGGAGAAGAAGTGCCATTTGGAAAAATCGATTTTGGAGAAGAAGAAGAGGATGAATCACCTACTTTGGGAGTCAAGGACCAGAAAGATCAAGTTGAAGGATTGGTAGAAGAAATTACAGATGACGAGTCTGGGTTTTCGAGTGAAGAGAATCTACCGGTTGAACAAGCTCTAATGGCAAATCAGGTAACATCTTTTTTTGTTTGTAAAAAATGTGAATTGCCATGTGATGAATGTTATATTAAGAATTTAGAGCTTAAAGAAGTCAAGAAACATTATGACAATGTTTTTCTTGACTTAAAGTATGTAAAAGAGGCATACGACAAGCTTCAAAAGTGTGAGAAAAAGCTTTGGGAGAAAATCCTACCAAATGAGAAAATCATCTTGATGCTTAAGCACATAGTTGAAGATAAACAGATTGCAATAAATAGGCATATTGATGAAAATGCCGCTCTCAAACTTGAGTTGCAAACACTCAAGATTGAGACTGAAGGTGTGAACTTGAAATTAGCAAGTTATTATGCATCATCATATGTTCTTCATCACATTATGCCCAAATCATCATCAAGTACTAAAACTGAGGATGATAAGATTGAGAACATCAAGCCTAATGTGGATATTCATGCGGTTCCGCCACCGATTTGGAATTCCTATATTATAAAGAAACCAAAAGGTTTCAAGAAGGAGTTGAACGTAGAAATTTAAACTCCACTTCATGATTCCACAAAGAGCATGAATCTGTCATTGTCTCTGAAACTGTTGATATTCACAGTTCTGAATGTGACAACGCAACTGGTGTGAATGTTGCAGAGACTATCTTATCTGAACAACATGTTAAGGTTAATCATTCAGATAGTGAGGGTGTTGCTAATTCCAAGAGATTTGCTAAAACAAGTTTTGATCACAAGCAATCTCGTGGAGTTAACAAACCGAAAAATTTTAACAAAATTGTGTTTGTTAACGGTGTTACTTCTGAATTTGAGAAGGAAGCTATTTTCAGAAATCAATCTAATCTGGAATTCTATGATTAAAGGCTGAACGTGAACGTGCTGAAACAGCACCTCCGGTAAACAAATTTGTAGACCTGACGAGATGTTTTAATTGTAATGAAATTGGGTATGTATTTTATGTGTGTCCAAATCATTTGAAGCACGATCATATTTAGCAACAGAAGTTCATCTCAAAGAAACCTGGTGTGTGACAGGTTGAAAATCAAAAGGTTGTGTTAAAATTCGAGCCTTTTAGGATTTAAAAGGATCAGAAAATGTGAAAAGTGTTAGTGAGAAGGTTGAATGTTCCAAATCAACGACATCCATGTTTTACATTAAGAAGAAATCGTCTGGTCAAAACTGGGTGGCCAAAACAGTGTCAAATGACAAACCACCAAGTTTTGAGGATGCTAAAAGGTTTGTTTCTGACATAAATAGTCTTATATCAAGCTGTGATTTGCTTTCGAGTGAATCAGAAATAGAAAATATGAAGTTGTTGTTTAGCAAGATGAAACAACCCAAGACCAAGAAGGCTTGGGTTTCTTTGTTTCACTAATCCGTTAACTGTCTGTGTAGGGCTTCCAAGATCACACGACTCAAGGTGGATTATGAATAGTGGAGCCTCTAGGCACATGACAGGTACCCTACGTTTGCTTGAGAATGTCAGATCGATACGTGGGGGTTATGTCGGTTTTGTAGGATATCAAGGAGGACAGATTGTTGGGGGCTCCTAGGGTTTTATTTTTTTTATATTATAATATGTGTAAGACATGGGCTTGTCCAATATGCACTCGGGCCGGGCTTTGCGTTTTTACTTGAAATCGTATGCGTCCAAGGTCTTTAAACTCCTTACGAAGCCTGATTTTTTTTCATTAACCCCTAACCTATAAGATAAATAAAACTATGTAAAACCTAGATAAAATAAGTTAACTTACATTAAATATAATATAAAAACATAGATAAAAGATGCGTAAAATAAGTGTGTTTTACAACACATCAAACATCCCCACACTTAAGACTTTTTCGTCGCTGAAAAAGAATTCTACACAGGATCATAACCGAGTTTAACCGACAACTCTTGGTTTTATTTATTTATAATAATAATAATAATAATAATAATAATAATAATAATTATTATTATTATTATTATCATTATTATTATTTTTCTTTTTAAAGTATTAGAACAAGTGACCCTTTACCCATATATTTCTGTCCACTTTTCAACTTTCACCTAATAAGCTAGATTAGGTCGATTGCCGGTATTGTGGTCCACTTAAACCCATGCCCCAAACACTTAACGAGGAAAATAAGGCGTGACATTTTTTTTAGTTTGTATGACTATGCGGGACCCACACTTGAAAGCCCTGCTGCTACTTCACCACGTTCCATTATGGTTTTACCGGACCTAATCACCACAACTTGACTTAAACCAATTGCCTCACGATCAAAGCATTTTCGAGTGATATACAACCTATAAACTCTAGCTTGGTCCTTGATCGGACGACAGTATTTTCCTTCACGGTGGCTTTGATTTGAAATATTTTTTTTTTCTCAGCCTTTTGGCTTTTTTCATTTTTTTTTGCCTTTTGGCTTTTTGCATTTTTTTTCTCTGCCTTTTGGCTTTTTACATTTCTTTTCTCTCTCTCTGTTTTTTTAGAAAAAATCTACCATGTTGGACGATATTACAGACTGCATCAAGGCTCAGATCTGCGCTACCGCGCAATAGACGGCCGAGAAAAACTGTCTTCTGCTATTTCCAGGAATAGATACGTATACATAAGATTATACATATAACTACGTATACAAAAATTAGGTTTTTATATAATTGGTGATCATGTGACTCTAGGCTTGAGTATAACCCAGCTTTACATTCCAATCCTGTTACGGGCTTAGTTAAACAAACAAAACTCAAAGATGTTTCCCACTAGAGTTAGGCAATTTAAACGGTTCAATTAGGTCAACAACCAAACCGCCCTTTCATTCTCAAAGGCTGAGCCTACCGACACATCGATTACTGAGTCTGAACTGTTAGGTTACAAAACATTTCGTGCGGGTCTAATGGGTACTGTTCTTATTTATTATATATATATTTTTGAAAACACGAAGAAGTTATAAAACAAACACGACTAGATAATAATATCATTTCCTGTTTAACATAGAGGAAACAAGTTTCAAGGGACAATTTTTTTTTTCAAAATTTTCAAATTTCTTTTCAAAATTTTTCTACAAATAAGTAAAATAAATCCTATCCCCACACTTTGAACAAAATCGTCCTCGATGAGAACAAGGAAAAGAAATAAAATAAAATAAAAATAAAACAAAAATGAAAATGAAAATATGGTATACAAGAATAAAACAAAGAACGGGTTACTCCCCTGGTTTGTGTATAGAATCATCAACAGCTGAGTAGCAACCAAGCGACCGTATAGCACTTCATTCGCGGCTGCAACCTCGGCAGAACATATTCCAAAACGACATCGTAGCTACCATGCACATAATATAACCTTCAAAAACCCAAACTCTTTCGCATGTAGCGGCGTACAAAACAGAAAACAAAAATATAAAGAAATAAACCTATTTTTGTGTTTTTGGTTTTTATAATTTTTTTTTATTTTTTTTCATGTTAATACTAGAACACCCCTTAAATCAACCGACTCGAATGGAAATTAAGTACGAGCTTGGAACATCCTGAAATATACAAAAAACATATAAAACAGATAGCACAAACAAATAACATAGATACAAACTCTACAACTCAGGCAGTCTCCCGAGTGATGCATCTAGCACGTCTATCTCTCAGAGATCAAGTCAAAGTAGAATACCTCGATAGTCTGATCAGCCATCGGCTCGCCAATGTAGTGCTTCAGTCAATGACTGTTCACCTTAAATTTCTTGCCTTTATCCTCTATCTCAACAGTGACATACGGGAAAACCTCAGTGACCGTGAACGGTCCCGACCATCGGGATTTCAACTTTCCTGGGAATAACCTCAACCGGGAATTATACAATAAGACCAAATCCCCACACTTGAACTGCTTGTTTCCTTCAACTTTCTATCGTGCAGTTCTTTCGTCTGCTCTTTATACCTAAATGACTTTGCGTAAGCGTGATCTCTAAGCTCCTCTAACTCGTGCAACTGCTGGAAACGAGTGCTTTCTGCGGCGGATATATCAAGATTGACCCTCTTTAGGGCCCACAAAGCACGGTGCTCCAACTCAACAGGTAGGTGGAAGGCCTTCCCATAAATCAACTAAAACAGTGTGGAACCGGTCAGAGTTTTGTAGGTTGTAAGGAAGGCCCACAACGCATCATCCAACTTGTCGGACCAATCCCGACGATTCAAACCAACCGTTTTCACAAGAATACGTTTGATCCCCCGATAACTCACTTCCACCTGTCCACTAGTCTGAGGGTGATAGGCGGTCGCAAGCCGATGGGTGACCCCATAGCGTCGCAACACCTTCTCCTTCTGCACATTGCAGAAGTGAGTACCTCTATCACTGATCAATGCCTTCGGGACACCAAAACGAGCAAAAAGGCTCTTGAGAAAACGAACTACAACTCGGGCATCATTTGTGGGTAAAGCCTTGGCCTCAACCCATTTCAAAACACAATCCATAGCCACGAGTATGTACTTATTCCCACGCGAAGATGGAAATGGTCCCATGAAATCAATGCCCCACACATCAAAAACATCACAAACCTGAATAGCATTTTGGGGCATTTCATTTCGTGACCAAATGTTGTCGACACGTTGGCAACGATCACAAATCCTAACGAACGCGTGCGCATCCTTAAAAATCGAAGGCCAATAAAAACCACAATAAAAAACCTTCTTTGCTGTCAAGCTCGCACCGTGGTGACCTCCTGTCGGTCCAACATGGCAATGGCTCAGAATCTGCCATCCCTCCTTAACGTCAACGCACCTCCTGATCAACTGGTCAAAACCTATACGAAAGAGATACGGGTCATCCCAAAGGTAAAAGTTAACATCAGCAAACAATTTCTTCTTTTGCTGGTAAGGCATCATCGGGTAGTACCCGTCCGCAAGATAATTCGCAACGTCAGCAAACCATGGAAAACCCTCATCCTGAGCTGAAATAAACATGAGACTCTCTGTCAGAAAGTGGTTATTAATCCTGACCCCTGGCTCTCCTAACTCAGCTCCCTCAAGACGCGAAAGATGATCGGCTGCCACATTCCCCGCCCCCCCTTTTATCACGGATTTCAATATCAAACTCTTGAAGCAACAGGATCCATCGGATAAGACGAGGCTTAGCATTCTGTTTGCTGAAGAGATAACGAATAGCAGCATGATCCGTGTACACAATCGTCTTGGAGAGAACTAGATAGCACCTGAATTTATCGAACGCAAATACCACAGCTAAAATCTCTTTCTCGGTGGTGGTGTAACTCTCCTGTGCACCATTCAAGGTCCGACTAGCATAGTAAATCGGATGGAAGTGTTTATCCTTCCGCTGTCCAAGAACCGCTCCGACTGCAAAAGTCGCTCGCATCACGTATCAACTCAAAAGGGAGCGACCAGTCGGGAGCAATCATGATTGGGGCGTTAACGAGTTTATCTTTTAAAAGATCAAACGCCTTGATACACTGCTAGGAAAACACAAACGGGGCATCCTTCTCCAGAAGTTTGGTCATGGGTCTTGCGATCTTAGAAAAATCTTTAATGAACTGACGGTAGAACCCGGCGTGACCCAAGAAACTCCGGATGGATCTCACAGAAGTGGGTGGGGGAATATTAGAAATGGTCTCGACCTTCACTCGGTCGACCTCTATCCCCGCACTCGAAATATGATGCCCCAAAATGATGCCCTCGCGTACCATGAAGTGACACTTCTCCCAGTTAAGGACTAGGTTGGTGTCAACACATCGGGCCATCATCGTCTCAAGGTTGGAGAGACAATGATTAAAAGAGCTCTCAAACACAGAAAAATCTTCCATGAACACCTCCATGGAGTCCTCAATCATGTCATGAAAAATAGCCACCATGCACCTCTGAAATGTAGCTGGAGCATTACACAGTCCGAACGGCATATGTCTATAGGAAAACGTTCCATATGGGCAGGTAGATGTGGTTTTCTCCTGGTCATCGGGAGCAATCAGAATCTGAAAGTACCCAGAGAAACCATCGAAGAAGCAGTAATACTGCTGACCCGCCAAACGCTCCAACATCTGATCAATGAAAGGTAAAGGAAAGTGGTCTTTCCTTGTGGCATCATTCAGTCTGCGGTAATCAATGCAGACTCTCCCACCGGTCACAGTCTTAGTGGGAATGAGCTCGTTCCTCTCATTGGTGATGACAATCATGCCACCCTTTTTAGGAACCACTTGGACTGGACTGACCCATGAACTATCAGAAACAGGAAAATGATCCCCGCATCAATGAGTTTGATAATCTCCTTCTTCACCACCTCCTGCATCTTCGGGTTAAGCCGCCGCTGCGGCTGAACGACAGTCCTGATATTATCCTCCATGAGGATTTTATGAGTGCAGAACGAAGGGTTGATACCCTTAATGTCGATAATATTCCATGCAATGGCCTCCTTGTGCTCTCTCAGCACCCTCAACAACTTCTCTCTCTCGACCTCCGTCAAAGCAGATGCAATAATAACCGGCAACTTCCTCTCCTCGTCCAAAAACATGAACTCCAAATGGGCGGCCAAATCCTTAAGCTCTAAGGAAGGAGGGGGACTCTCGAAGGAAGGTCGGTCAATTAGATCGTCTCGTACGATCCCAGCAGACACCTCAGACTCAGAGGCTTGTGACTCGGTGTCATCATCCGTTTACTGATTGGTCATGGCAACCATCTCAACCTCCAGAATGTCCCTATCGAGAATCTGAGTGTTAGAGGCAGATCCTCCACAGATCTCACTGAAAAACTCCCCAACATGTTCCATGATGGTAACGATGAAGTACAAGGAGTCATCAGCAGACTTGGGGTGTTTAAGTGACTGTCGAACGTCAAAGGTGACGTTCTCATCCCCAACACTCAAGATCAACTTACCCTCGCAGACGTCGATCAACGCCTGTGAAGTGGCAAGGAATGGTCGGCCTAAGATAAGCGGTACACTATCATCATCGTTCATGTCTAGAATGACAAAGTCCACTGGGAAGATGAACTTGTCGACACGAACAAGCATGTTCTCGTCCACCCCTCGAGGGTATTTCACAGAACGATCAGCAAGCTGGATACTCATCCTTGTAGGCCTCTGTTCGCCTAAACCCAGCTTGCTGTACACGAAATAAGGCATAAGATTAATACTGGCACCAAGATCAGCCAGCGCCTGAATCACCGTATCATCACTCAAGATGCAGGGAATTGTAAAACTCCCTGGATCGGACATCTTATCTGGTAACTTCTTCTGTAAGACAGCAGAACAACTAGCGCTCAAAGGGATGGAAGCGACCTCAGCTAACTTCTCCTTATTCGAGAGATTATCGTTATGGAACTTCGCATGTTAGTGCCTCAAGGAATGGAATATTAAGGTGAAGCTACTTCAAAAGATCAAGGAATTTGGAGCTCTGCTCCTCATCTCTATCCTTGTGGAGTCTCCCGAGGTATGCCACTCTAGGTTTGTAGACTCTCGGTGGCTTGCTCGGTAACTGCTGTTTCTCGGCCTCTGCTGTACTTCCTGGGCTGCGCCTCCGATACAACTGGGCCGGCGGAGACTCCATCTGAATCTCCTCATCCACCTGCTCCTCTCTATCAACAACTTCAGGCTCCTCAACTACTCCTCCTCTAGACCTCTCCTGAATCACTGGCTCATCTCGTGCCTCCGCACCACTCCTCGTCGTCACAACTTTCGCGAATCCCTTCGGGTTTTGCTCGGTATTACTCGGTAGCGTACCCTGCGGCCTCTCATTCAAACGACTGGCTCTCTCCCATCTGCCGCTCAAGACTCTGAATCGACGCTCCATGATTCCTCATGAATGACTAGTGCTCCTGAAATTTCTCTTGGGTCTCTTTATGACGGGAATCCTCTCGTGTTATAAGCTATGACAACATCCTGGAATAGACTCTGACGCTGCTGGAAACCCGACTGATTCCCGCTTCTCCAGTTCGAATTCTGATTGCCTCTCCATGCCGAATTATAAGAATTGAAGGAATTTTGATTTCGGTTTAGATTGCCTACATTGTCTACCGCCTCCTCCTGCGAACTGACTGGGCACTGAACGATATCGTGCCCTCCTCTACATATCTCGCACAACTTGTTCTTCGTCTGCAAGTCCTTCACAATCTTCGCCAACGCCTCGACCTATGCCGTAAGTGCGGTGTTCATGTCCACCGAATGCATGCCACATGATATGGAATCGACGGTCTTACCACCTCTGGCGGGTGGTCTCTGGTATCCACTCATAGCTAACCCATTAAACAAAGCTATGCACTCATTCGGGTCCTTCGTCGTCAACAGATTTCCTCCCACCGCCGTGTCAAGCATGTTATGCGTCGCGTATGTCACTCCATTATAAAACTTCTCGACAACCGTCCAATCTTGCAAGTTGTGGATCGGGTGTCCTCAATCTGAAAAGAATGAATCTGGTAGAAACGCTCCCATGCCTTGTAGAAACTCTCGGTGTCCTCAATCTGAAAAGAATGAATCTGGTTACGCAAACGAGCGGCCTTAGCTGGAAGATCGTATTTCTCAAGAAATTGGGACTGCGTGGCAGCCCAAGTAGCTATAGAGCCCTGTGGGAGGGACTCGAGCCACATACTCGCATGATCAACGAGTGAAAATGGAAAGACACGGAGTTTAACGGCGTCTTCAGATACGCTGGCAAGATGGAAAGTGTCGCAGATATGCGCGATGCGAGTGAGATGATAATGCGGGTTCTCGTGAAGTAACATGTGAAACTGAGCATAATGTGAAATGTTGTTCAGAATGTTCGACGGGATCTGCCAACTCATGTTAACTACAATGGCGGGTGGTGCGATGCGAGATCTTACGCCAGCATTGGCCGGACTGGCCCTGTCTGCAACTGTCCTCCTTGGTGGTGGATTGTCGGCCATAATCCTATCCCTATCGTCGAAGTCAGAAATCGTAGGAGAAGAGGATCGACTACCAACAGATGAAGAAGTGGACGATGGTGAAACGGTGCGACATCTCTCACGAAAGTCTCTCTCTGGCTCAGGAAATCCTTAAGTGTCAGGTGGTCCACGAGATCGAGTTTGTTGCATACAACTATAAAAATCAATAAAATTAGCCAAACTATTCTAACAAAAAAGCAAAGCAAAACAAAAATAGTTACAAGTAGCAAACAAGGTAAATCCTAACTTGAGTCGCACTCAAAATGCCTAAAACCGTGTCCCCGGCAACAGCGCCAAAAACATGATGTGCGTCGGATGATATGTCTATTACAATGAATGACTCTCACAACTAAGCTTTAATTTTAAAACGAAAATCCTAACCACACAGAACCGGTAAGTGTACCGTCGCAAGTAGTATAGACCTAGGAAGTCCGAGTATCGAACACGTGGACACGTATAAACGCTAATGATCACTAACCCTAGACAAGACCCACCCAAGAATAATATTTAATTAATTTGAATTTATTAAAATAACTTAACTGGACTAACTAGACTAACTGACAAAAGTTACCAAAATTAGAAAACTTGACGGAAAACTTGACTGTGTTGACTTAGGATGGAGAAAAACGTCTACCTAGGTTTGAATCAAATTGTATGCCTAACAAGCAAATGGATTGAATGATATCAAGACACCGGTTCCTAAATATGACACGACTAAGGATCACTCAGGCTCACTGGATTACCTCTCGGTCTCACTCAACGAACCTTAACTACTCTTAATCGGCTAAAACGACCAAACCGGAAAATAATTGTAACGTGTTCTAATGTTGACTCACCTCTCGGTCTCACCAACAGTCGACCCTAATGGTAATGAATACTATACAACCAAGGATAGAGGAACAATTTAACTTAAACCAAAATAGATCAACTAGTCGCTCAAAACACCTAAACCGGACAAGAAACGAACTCGCTCTCGCACAATTCTAATTCTAGCATGCGAAGGTAATGAGACGACCCTAATTCTTATCACCTCTTGGTCTCTAAGAAGGTGCCTAACCGCTGTACTTTAACCAATAATTCATGCCACAAAACACTACGGTTGTACCTACCGCAAACAAACCCTAAACACAAAGTCTATAATCAAACAAGCACCAATCAATCAATACAAAACTAATTAACCAACGCAAGGTGTTTAAGCAATAAACTAATATAATTTCCAGCCATCAAACACAACCTATTTACAATAACAATTCAAGTCTATCAATCAAATAATCCAATAAACTCATCAAACACTAACAATAATCATCATTCCTAGGTAGAACCGACAAGTTTAGCCTACAATCATTTTTGGACAGCCATGAATACTCAATAAAAACATTATATAACTCATCTCAATCATCAATTCAGTCATTCAACAATCAATACTAATCATAAACAAGTCAATCTTTCAAGCAACTGCAAAACTACTAATCAATTGAACAAGAATAATAAATATGATGAACAATGGTAAAAAAGAAAGGATATAAGATGTTTCTTGGCTGCATTTGGCTGTGAAAACTGGTGGGAAATCGTTCCCGAGCCTTGGTTCTTGCCTCTTCCTTCTTCCCTAGCCGCCGCAAGCTCCAACCTTAAGCTTTTTCTCTTTCTTTTTGGCTGCTGAACTTCCGATCGGACAGGTCTTGGGGGCTCCTAGAGTTTTATTTTTTTATATTATAATATGTGTATGACATGGGCTTCTCCAATATGCACTTGGGTCGGGCTTTGCGTTTTTACTTGAAATCGTATGCGGCCAAGGTCTTTAAACTCCATACGAAGCCCGATTTTTCTTCCATTAACCCATAACATACAAGATAAATAAAACTATGTAAAAACTAAATAAAATAAGTTAAATTACATTAAATATAATATAAAAACATAGATAAAAGATGCGGAAAATAAGTGTGTTTTACAACACATCAACAGGAGATCTCGGAATCATCTAAGGAGTGGGAGAAGTATGAATCGAAGCTGGAATAAATACAGGTGTACACAGTCTCGTAGATACAAATGGTTGACATGGAATCTCGATTCCTGAGCCCCGTCTCAGCCTTTGCTTCTTCGGTTTGTCGCCCTTTTCCACCATCGGCTCTTTACCCTTTCTCTTGCGTTTCTGGGCATACATTAACTCGCCACTCGGCCCCTAACCACCATTACCACCATCATAACCACCATCACCACCCTTGCGCTCAGAATCTGAATCATCATGAGCCCAACGATCGTGAGAAGGTGCTTCATAGTCAATATTGGCAAGATGGCCAATCAAACGCTTGTACCTCAGCCGATCTTGAATACTTTGACCACAGTAAGAACGTAACCGCTTCATCATCTTAGCATTCATATGTTCCATCTTTATCAAATTAGTTGGATCTTTAAATAAAGTAGGCTGGAGATCATCAATTATAAGCTGCAGGAATCTCGGATACATTAAGAACTTGTGTGTGCTTGTGAGATTCTCCTATAAGTGATAGAAAACCAGTTCAGAAAAATTGAAGGGTTTGTTAAGTACAAGAGCTACAAACGCCGATTGCAACATGGTACGGCATTCCTCATATCCACCCTTTCTACCACCAAGACAATGGATCAACACATGCATCAAGTACTTGTATTGCTCACACAAGTATGCTTTGTTGTACATAGACTTATCCAAATCCCCCTTGTATTTAATCCTCCCAAACAACCCACATATCCAACACTTATCAAACTCACACCGGTCATCCACAGTATCCACAAACCCCAATACATCTCTAATAACTCCCACATCTATTACCACATGTTTCTCTTGAATCATCGCCTCAATCTGATTCTCTTTCTTGTTGAATGTGGAGGTATTCCAAAAGGCAAGAATAATACTTTGGTAATGCAAAGTCTGAGTAGAAATCGCCTTGTAGATTCTGGATCGTAGTAGGAAGTTAATCATTCCGTTAAAGATCGGTAAATCTTCAAAGTTATCATGTAAAAAGGCACAAATATTGTGCTTTTTATCCCACAACAATAACACAGGAGCTTGCTCGAGTTCAACAACTTGTTCTGGAGCCAGGACATCCGGTTGCTGTTCTGGAATAACATCTGGTTGTTGCTCGGGAACTGGATTATGAACAATCTCGTCAGCCATTCTGGTTACCAAGAATAAATATTAGTAAAATATCAAAAATACTTTACTGATTAACAAATTTCATGTTCATTCGTTATTACTGATGTGCTAAAAGTAGTCTAATAATTATTAACTAAATTACGCTAATCTAGACACTAAGTAATACTCTCTAAAACTCAACTAAACTATTAACCGGCAAGTGAACCGGTCGACTCTAGTACAGCTAAGTAAGTCCGGATATCAAACCCACGAGACTCTTTAAATTACGTTTACTAGCTAATTAGACTCAACTACAGACACGACTATTTATTTATTTATTATTTGTTTAAGAGGGGTTTTACTAATAAACTAATTTTAAACTAATTTAAACTAATTAAGGAAACCAAAAAATGACTAAACTTAGAACTTGGACTTAATGCATATGATGATGAACAACCACCTAGGCTAGAATCCCCCTAAGTTTCAGTTATCAATTAACCGGGAGGATATTTATTTATGGAACTGGGATCATAAAATAGACGCTTAAGAGAAAACTCGAACAGGACCCCCGACCCTTTTCACGAGACACCTATGGGTTTCTAATAAGTTTCAACGCACACCAGTATTAAAAATCAAATTTCGTTACGGTCACCTAATTAATTACAAACTAGTTTCTTTATACGAAATCCTACCTTACAATGCGGAAATCAAAGGCAGTCTAATATATCCAATTGACTCGATAGACAAAGTTAATCAATCAAATCTAGACGGACTCCTTACGAAGAACTAAATCTAGCAATCCTAATCAGCAAAGACCTATAAATAACCTAGCACCTTACAGCTATTTAGGTTAGCAGCACACTTAGGTTTATTTAATTAAATAATATTATTCCTATGATCTTATTCGAAATCAATCATAAAATAGTCAAAAACACAAAGTAGATGACCTAATAGCAACCTATCATAATGACAAACAATAATCAAGGCAACTATGGAATAATAAAACTCAACAAACAACCCTAAGCACACATATGCATCAATTTAATATAATTAAACATTTTACTAAATGTTTAGCCTAGCATGGTAAAATAAAACAAAACAATAATAAAGGAATTCATGGTGAAAAATAATATAAACGGAAGAAAATAGGTGATAAACCCCGTAGTCTTTGTTCTTGATCGATTGGCACTTCACCGGTGGATTCCTTCCCTTCAAACCCGCCAAATATTGCAATCCTAAGCTCCAAGAAACTCCAAATTCGGCTCCGGTTCGCAGGGTATGCTCAGGATTAAGTTTAGGGTGTATATATAGGTTTTCTAGCCCAAAACTAATAAAAAACGAAAAAAATTCGAGAAACTGGGTGCCCAGAGCGCCGCGCGGCAGGATTTGGCCTCTCGGTCGCGCGGCGCTCAGGATGAAGGGGGCTGACCTGTCCGGTTCAATCCTGACGCGGTCTGGTTCAATTCTGATGCGGTCCGGCTCAATTCTGATGCTCCGGTTCACCGGTTTGGCTTGTTTTAGCTCTTTTTCACCCTTTTTAACCATGAACAAGTCCCGGAACCTACATTATTCAAATATGTTAGTAATATACAAATTCTAATAAAAACCGAACAAAAACTAATAAAATATTAATTATAATATACAAGGGATTTATATATATTTAGCATTATGTCAATTACACTTAAACGAATGATTCATTCGTATGAGAGTAAGTTGAATGAATCAGTCATATTCGTTAATATTAACGAATTAGCCTATTCGTTAACTGATTTGTTACCTTAATATCCACGTTCGTTACATCTTAACGAATTAGTTAACAAAGTTGTTAACCTATTTGCTATCTTAGCGAATTAGCTAATCATTGGTTAATTCTATAATGAATTGGTTTGAAAATTAACCTTTGACTATCAAATGTCAAAGTGTAAAGAACTTTGACTCGTATAAGGTCAAAGATGATGAACATCATCGATAAATCCTTCATTCCTTATCAATTTTCACGATCAAACTTAATGAATAGAATCGGAAACTTGTTTAATACATTACACCATGATTTTCGTTCCCTATAATCACAAAAATTGATAGTTTTTGAATTGTTAACTGTGGTTTATATCAGTTTAACTAATCAATTGATTAAACCCTAAACCATAAAGGATATTCTATGAACCTGTTATCCCTGTGATCGTCATTACCTGTAGAACAAAAGTGTGTCAATCCATTGATCTAATATGAAGGCAAGAGAGTATGCAAAAATTTTGCTAGAGTATAGTTAAGAAAGCGATGAAATAGTGAATCAGGTGAACGAAAAGTCAATTCGCAGCTTTGGGCTTATAACCCCTCAATAATTTCACGTAAATCAAAGTCATTCGTTCAAGTTTAAACTAACGAATGTCCTTATTCGTTAAATTAAAGAACCTTATTCGTTAACCAGATAACGAATCTGATTCATATTCGTTAAAACTTAACGAATGATATATTAACATTACATTCGTTAACCTTGAATATAAGAATGACTTCCATTCGTTCGTCTCAGCGGAAGCGAATGTCTTTTATAACGAATGAGCTCATTCGTTACGTATAATTGACGAATGGCATGACATTCGTTAATCCAATGTTAACGAATTACCACTAATCATTAACGAATGAGATAAAATCTCATAAATGATTTAAATAATCATTTAAAAACCCTTATGGTTTAGAAAATGATTTAAATAATGAATTTGATAATCAATTAAAACCAATTAGTGTTTCAAATTGAATACATTAAAATACCCGATCATCTACAAATCGATAATGATTAACTTAAACGGATTTTTACTTTAAAAATACATTAAGCACAAATTAACTTAAATATGGGCTAAAACTTGTCTTTTTGATTTGTCATTATTCGCCAGCTCCGTAAATAAAAAATAAAGCAGAAAATGTAAAATCTTTTTGGATTCTGACATTTTGCAAACCAAAATAAAATGCAGTAAATGTCAAGCAGTAAAAAACTAACATTTATTAATGCAGTACATATTTTTGTGAGTTCGAGCAGGGAATCATATTGACAAAGAAATTTCTAGGTAACACTTAAATTTCGATATTATTGTATACGTAACCCAGCGATGATTGCTGATATAGTTATCCTATTAAACTATAAACAAACTTTTTGGAAACCTTACGATATTATTAAGGCTCAGTTAGGCACGAATTTCATGTAGATCCCACCTATCTGATATAATATGTCTATCTCTTATACAGTGAATTTTTCACATGTACGTTTTTTTCATGACTTTAAAGTTTCGATATAATGTGACTCATGCAAAAATAATAACAAGAAAATAAATCAGAATATTAAAATTTTTCCTTAAGATCGGTATTACTAGACGTAGATAAGGTTCCATTTTAATAAAATAAAAAGGTAAAAATAAGCAGAGTTGTATAAAATCTTAACTCTCAATTCAGATAATTCCATATTATCGCACGGAGAAAGTTCAAGATTTCATACGAAACACCAAGAAAATAAGGCATAATACTCAAATATTAATCCTTTTGTCGGATAATCTTATCGAGTAGGAGAGAATCCAATATTTGAATAAAAAAATAAATAAATAAAATAAAGCTTAATTTTCTTTGAAAAATTAAAGATAAAACAAAGCAGAATTTACTTAAAAAATGAACGCATGCATACACAGTAATCTTTTTCACTTTTTGATTTTTATTAAATCAGATATAATATCATACTTAAAGGTGTTATTCCACTAAATTCGACGTTCGTTATATTTATATCTTATCAGTTCCTATATAGTCTGTCAAGCCTATCATTCCATATCATATTGCTGGCCTTAAGTATTTTTTAATCTAATTTATTCATGTACCAAGATCAAACTCGTCAATGTACTATCATTTTCTTCTTTTTGCTCAAGAACTCATTTTGAGGAGCATTTTCAATGTTTTTGAATTTTTCAATATTTGAATGTTTATGGAGTTTTAATTTTTCTGTACAAACAAAAACCACAATATTTTTAGGATTTTTTTTATATTTTTCTCCCCCTAAAAACTACAAATAGAACAAAATTAAGAAAAATGAAATAAATTGATTCAATCGAGCTTTTGAATATCCAAAAACGTTTTTAAACCATTTATACCAAGCAAGTATTGAAAACGCGTTTTATCTAAAGCCTTGGTATGAAGGTCAGCCTTTTGAAAATCCGTGTGAATTTTTTCAATATCGATTAATTTCTTTGCAAAACAATCACGTATGAAGTGATAATGGATTTCAATTAGTTTTGGAATGTTGAACCGGGTTTTTGGTTATAGAAATAGCGGCCGAATTGTCAATATAAATGGGAGTAGTAAGAAACTTCAAACCGTAACCCCGCAGATGCTGCTGGATCTGGGAACCTATGAACAGCAACTCGAGGTCGCCACGTACTCCGCTTCGGCTGTAGAAGTTGAGACCGTTGTCTGCTTTTTACACTGCCAGGAAACAAGTCGATTTCCTAAGAATTGACAACCCGCTGTTGTAGACTTGAAGTTGATCTTGCATTCTCCGTAATCCGAATCAGTATAAGCCGTGAGATCAAACTTATCGTCCTTGGGGTACCACAACCTGATGTTGGGATTACGCCTCAGATAATGTAAGATACGCTTAACTGCTGCCTGATGAGTCACTCGGGGACTCGATTGATACCTGGCACATAAACAAACAACAAACATTATATCAGGGCGTGACAAATACATAAGAGAACCAATCATCGCTCGATATTGGGTAGGATCCATAGTATCCTCCAATTCATCCAGTGATAAATTGTGACCCACAGGAAGAGGTGTCGAAGGGATTTTCTCGGCAGATATCTTGAATCGGTTCAAGACATCACTCACGTATTTTGTCTGATGGATAAAGATCCTGGAATCAGACTGGTGAACTTGTAATACCAAGAAGAAGCTCATCTCCCCCATCAAATTCATCTCGAATTTGGTTTGCATCGTCTTCTTGAATTCTTTGTACAAGCTGCTGTTTTTCGAAACAAAAATAATATCTTCCACATAAATCTGGACGAGGAGCAAATCGTCACCAACATTCTTGTAAAATAAGGTACAATCCACAGTTCCCCTCTTGAAGCCACTATCAATCAAATGGTTAGCCAATGTGTTGTACCAAGCTCTCGGGGCCTAGTGTAAACCATATAGAGCCTTGTTTAAAAGATAATCACACTCGGGATAGTCCGGATCTTCAAAGCCGGGAGGCTGGTTCACGTACACTTCTTCATGAATTTCTCCATTCAAGAATGCCGATTTGACTCCATTTGATAAACTTTGAAGTTCTAGTAGGCTGCGTAGGCAAGAAATATGCATATCGCTTCCAGTTGTGCTACTGGAGCATACACTTCCGTGTAGTAAATGCCTTCTTGTTGATTATATCCCAGAACAACTAATCGAGCCTTGTTTCTCACGATAACCCCACGGTTGTCCCTCTTGCACTTATAAACCCACTTAGTTGGTATAGCCCTTTGTACTCGGTCGGGTTGATCAATAAGATCCCATACACCTAGTCTTACGAACTACTACAGCTCCTCCTGAATAGCTTCAACCCAAGACGGTTCCTTGAGTGCCATAGTGACACTTTTCGGTTCTATCTGAGACAAGAAGCAAGTGTATCATGCAATGTTTAGAATCCCCGTTGAGTGCAAATCGGCATAAGCACACAAAATCGGATCATCTGTAGGAGATACGTTACAATCAACCACATCGTCGCATACATTAGCCAACTGGTGTCTCGTTAGAACACCATCATTAAAATTCCTAATTATCTGTTCTTGCGTATGAATACTGTGAATCCTTAAAGAAGGATTTGCAGGTACAGATACATTATCACCAAGATTGGTGATATTTTCCTCAGTTGCGTCTAAAGTGACAGTCGATAATACGTCTTCAACTAGAATTAACTCGTTGGTTCCTTGAGCTTCATCCAATGGAATTGAAGACGAGTCAACAAAGTCAGCGTCATTGGAAGATTTAGAACCATCATTGTCATTAGATGTCTTTGATACGTTAGAAGTGACGTTCACATCAACAGAAGATGAACTTGGAATAGGAAGACATCATTATTCCAAATACGATCGGACCAAGTCTTCAGGTATTTCATCAACTGCTGGAGTAAACGAGTTAAATAAACCATCATAGTCGAACATCCAATCAGGACCTGTACCAGCTGGAGGTGTAGTTTAGCTTTGACAATCTACGTGATACCATTCTTCTACATATCCAGAAGAAAGGTTGAAGATTCGCTTCTTAGGAGAATTATAACCTAAAAAGTAACCCTCAAATGCCTTTTCATCAAATTTCCCAGCATCTGTTATCAATACTGTACATGGACATCCGAATGGTTCCAAATACTTTAGATTAGGCTTACGGTTATTCAGAAGTTCATAAATCGTTTTCTTGAACCTCTTTACCATTAGGACGCGATTCAATGTATACTATGCAGTATTCACAGCTTTGTTCCAGAATTGAACGGGAAGCTTAGAATCTGCAAGCATTATTCTAGTTGCTTCTATCAACGTCCGATTCTTTCATTCAGACACTCCATTTTGTTGAGGAACATACGGAGCACTAAATTCCCGATGTATTCCCTTTTGAATACAGAAGAAATCCAACACATAAATTTTAAACTCAGTTCCATTATCACTCCAAATTCATCTCACTTTCAGTTTATAAAGTGATTCGATCTTTAGAACCCATAAATAACACCCATGAGAACCCATAAATAACACCCATGAGAACCTCGAGAAGTCATCAGTTACTACCAAACACTACAAATCACCCGCAATACTAGCACGATTCACTTGACTAAATAAATCCATGTGAAGTCGTTCCAGTTGCGTGATAATCGAGTTAATCGATTTGCACGGGTGTGACTTCTTCTTCTGTTTCCCCTTCTTGCACGCGACATAGTGATCGTTCATCTTGAAGTTCTTGAGGGCCACACCATCCACCAAATCATTAGCAATAAAATGATTCATCTTGCCAATATGGATGTGCCCCATGCGTCGATGGCACATAATCGAGTCTTTCTCCGTAGCCTTGGAGACAAAACACGTTTCAGAGGATGAAACGTTTACTTTAATACTCATGTCGAGCACATAAATATCATTTGATCGAGGAGATCGCATGATAGCCATCTCTTTAGGAATCGTGTATCCCGGTTTATGGATAACACACTCCTTATTAGTGAAAATAGTAGTATATTTCTTATCACAGATCTGTGAGACACTTAACAGATTGTGATCTACTTTTTCACAATAATTAACTCTCTCAAATGTAACCATCACATTTAAGACCTCTCCTTCTTTTGTAATAATTCCTCCATTGTTACCAGCAAATGCAACATATCCTCCCTAAATATATTTGACATTATTAAGGAGATCAAGGTTGCCGGTAATATGCCGAGAGCATCCAATGTCTTATATCCACTTGTGACCTGATACAGACCTAGATGAACTCTGCACAAAATGTAAAATGATTAGTTCAAAAAGGCAGCTCAAGCCTCGGTCTTGGGCTCTCATTTTGAGATTTTAGGAGATATGTTTAATTTAACACTTGCATTTGGCACTTGAGAATATGTGACGGTTTTCTTCTTCAGGTAGCCGTCACGAATTATTCCTAAGTCCGTGTTTTCACAAATATATTGAGCACGGTCAACCAATTTGTTTTATACATTTGGGACTTCAACACGAACCACTTTTCTCGGGTTGACGTTGGAATACATTATGAATGAATCATCAACTTGAGATTTTTTCGATTTATGATTCATTTCAACCATAGGACTAAGTTGTTTAGTTGAAGGGTGGATGTTATCAACATTGGAATTGCATGTCCTGGCCACATAACCAGTTCACCACATTTAAAGCATAAACAAGTATCTAATATTTTCTATGGTGAAGTCTCGGTTTTGGTCTCATGTTTTGGTTGATCAACATCAATTTTTGAATTTTCAATAGTTATTGAATTTGAAACCTCATTGTAAGACCCCGAATCCCGGGAATCCTACAGTTGGTATCATACAAAAAATTTATAAAAGTTTAAAACCAAGAAAAATTTCATTTTATTTAAAACCGATTCAGAGTAAATAACAGCGGAAAAATAAGTGCCAAGGTTCCCCAAAACTTAACAAAATTTTTAAACTCAAGGCAACCCATTTCATTTTAAAAACTAGTTCAGAGTATAAAATCAGCGGAAATTCAAAAGCACTAGAACAAGTTCCCAAAAACCGGGAAATACGCCCAAAACCAAATTTAAATGCGTTAAGTAATAACTTAAAAATAAACAGTCTTCATCCTCCTCTTAACTTGAAACTCACACTAACATACACACAAAATCAGCTTGAGCTGAGTGAGTTCAAGTTTAAATAAACAACATTATATAAATCATTCCAAGGGTTTAAAATATAATATAGGGGTATGAGCAGTTAGGCGATAATAAACGATAATTGGTCATACTTATATATCTATATAATTATATCCCTAGGCATAACATCCAAGTAATAACATCACGTTCGAGCACACGTACAACCCAAACACGTAACATTCCATCCAAGTAATAACATCAGGGTCGAGCACACATACAATTCCATCCACCGTATACACACACAAAGTAGGCATACGTAAACAACCTTAGTCGATAACGACTAATTAACATCGCCAATCATTGGCCATATAGTAACACGTGTATAAACATACGTATATATATTATTCCAAGATATACCATACTACAAGTAAGCCTATGGGCCGAAAGGTATCACATGTGTATACATACTTAAATATCATCACAAAATATACCATAGTACAAGTGAGTCTATGCAAAATCATTTAAGCGGTTTATTAAGTAAAAACAGTTTGGTGTGTATGCTAGCCCAAAGCTTGAAAAGAGTGAAAAGGGGCATCATGAACTTACCTAACACGAGGCACAAATCACCACGAGCTAGAGACCCTTACGTATTCCCACAACTTACACGCCTGTCGGATTATACACACAATCAATATTAACGATACTGACTGGACTCATTTACCCTACGAGGCGTTCTAACATGGTTCGAGTTACCTAAAGCCTCGACCTCACCAAGATGAATTATAACAGCCCCCTAGACTTTGTTTATACCAAAAAGACCCTTAGACACTCCCGAGAATAAAGAATTCCCAAATTACCCCCGGAAGTACTAGGTAAGACTAATATGCGCGTTTAAGTGTTGTTTATGCACTTAACAACCAACTCAGCCCCGTGTGGACCAAATTTAAATAAATCACAGCCAACAAGTCCACACGACACTACACGAGTTGGATGGGTCGGTAATTCGCAAGCACAACACACAAACTACCAATAAATGCGAATTTGCGTTGTGCCGACCCGTTTGGGAAAACGACAACCAATCCAGCCCTAATACTAAAGAAATAGTTTTTCACAGCCAACCAATCATACCGAGGCTACAACATTCGAATTGGTTGTTAATTCCCTCAAACAACGCGCTAGACACAACAATTAGCAAACTAGACAACCAAAATCTAGTTTTCACATTATCAACAATAGACAACTCTAACGAATGCCAAGACTCATAATACTAAAGTATAATATACAAGACATACCTAGAAAGATGATGGAGCAAGAACTTTCATCAAATCCTCATCAGACATAGTAGGCTTGTCTGATTTCTTTACTTTAAGTGACACATTTGGCTTTTTTAAGGAATCTCCCAAGGGTTTCGAACCATACACGGCTTGTTCGAATTCCTCATGTTCATATAGAATGTTATTGTCAGAAGGTATGTTATCATTTTTGACAATCACTTCCGGTTTGATTAATTCCTCAATTGAACCGTCCAATTCATTTTTAGTAAGCCTAAATTACTTTTAATATGAATCGGTTCTTGAATTTTTGATTTAGTTGGATCAACATTTTCAGTTTTAATGGAATCAACACTGGGCATTTCTAGGTTTGTAGATTGCTCCATAACAGGAATGCTACCGTAATCTCCTTTGAATGGAGGACGAATCTCAACATAACCAATCCTGCTTTACCATTTTTCTTTTGATTATTATTTACTTCAATAATTTCGTTTAAGAGAAATGAGGAGTCTCGAAAATTTCCAAGTTTATTTTTTAACTCAAAAATTTCATTCTCTAAGTTAGTAATGCAAGTTCGGAGTTTGAGAAACTCCTGAAAATGTTGTTTAACTACAATAATTTTATAGTTAACTTCTGCTTTTAGATCATGATTGCTAACAGGCAAATTTTTAGTTTTAAGTGTCCATTGCTCCAACAATTTGTATTTTTGTCTGAAACATTCATTGACCATGATTGCTAACAAAAATTCAGCTTATTTTCCATTTTGTTTTTCAAAGAAATTCAATTTGATTTTTTCTTTATTTTTATTCAAATCTTGGATCCTCTCCTGCGCGATAAGACTATCCGACCTAAGGGTTAAGATTTGAATATTCTGCTTTATTTTCTTGGTGTTTCGTACAAGCCTTAGATCTCCTTTGCGTATACGATAAGCACAAACGTGTGAAAGTCATGTATCGAACCGGAGATTAAGGCCTGTACAACTGCAACTTATTTTATCTTTTTATTTCTGTTAAAATGAAACTTTATCTGCGTGTATTAATACCGACCTTATGGGAAAATTTTAATGTTTGGAGTTGTTTTGCTTGGTTATTTTCACATGAGTCACATCTAATCAAGTTTTAACATCCAAAACAAAATATACATGTGAAAACCCACAGTATAAGATATACAAATTATGTCTGAAAGGTGGGGTACACATAAGATTTGTGCTTAATTGAACCAAATTAATCATATCATAGAAATTTCAGAAACATTTGTTGGAAGGTTTAGGTGGATAACAATACCAATGACTAACACCAGTCAGAACAAAGCTTAAATAAAAGAAGGGCAATTTGGTCAATATGATTCCCTGCTCAAACTCACAAAAATATGTATGTGTTTATCTGCTTGTAAATAGTTTTGAAAGCTAATTTGTTCATTGTCTTTTATTTCTTTTCATTAAAAACCAAAAAGATTTTATCTTCTGATTTAGTTTCGACTCTTGATGACCGGGTGAACTATCTCTTGGGTTAATGATTTTCATGAATAGTGAACTGAGTTGAGTTTCAAATCATTTCAAAGAGACATAACCTTCATCTGTTATATTCAAGGTCATTAAGTTGATATACAATAATTTTTCAAAATTGAGCTTTTTAAGTTATTCTTTTTGTTGTATAAGTGACAATAATTTGTACTTGATACAACACATAGGTGTGAAATGAAAATTTGATCAACATATAGTTTTGACATTTACACAGCGCATAAGTTTCTTAACATATGCGGTGCATAAGTTATGCGCCGTATAAGTTTGGTAAAGTTATGCGCCGCATAACTCTTACTGTACACTATGACTGAGATTCTCTCTTAATATTGATCATTCATTCTTCTATTCCAAGACGTTATACTGCTCATAGGTGCTTGTTTTGGTGATTTACACACCAGCTCAGGAATGAAAGGTGAGATTAATGGAAGTTTGACTACATTTCTGGTAGTGAACAGTAACTCGTGAACAGAATCTTTGAATTAGGTTTTTAAACAAGGGGTTTTTGAAGATAAATGACGGATTAGGACTAATACATGCTAGATAAACAATGTTAAACCACTTAATTGAGTTTTAATGTGATAAAGGATACTAGATCTGAAACAGGAAATATTCCGATGATAAAACAAATATTTTGATAGTTAAATCATTAACAAAAACACAATTCAAGCTAACAATGTCTTAATCGGCTATAATAGGAAACATTTATAAGACTGGATTGAATTGTTTAGGGCAAATGAATCAATTTGTGATTTTGGTCATATGGTGATACTTGCACAGCACATATGTTCAAAACTTATGCGGCGCATAAGTATTCAACATTAGCAACGTATAAGTGTTCTACTTATACGACGTATAAGTTGTAAAACTTATACGCGTATAAGTGGTAAAACATATACTCTGACCAATTAAATATACAAATGCGTGATCTGACTTACACGTTGTAAACATATACGCAGACTCACTTATGCGTTGATCTACATATGCGTTGGCCACTTACACACTGTAATACTTATGCGTGGCCTTATGACTTATACACTAGAACGCGCATATGCACCTAGACTTATACGGACAGATCAAAAGGGATTATTGGAGTTTGAAATCAATCTGTTCTAACTTGTTTTAATTGTTTTTTATTTCAGATGGTTAAAGGAGTGAAGGCTTCAAATCCCAAGCACAATATTTGTGCTTATCTCAACGAAGCTGACAAGAAGTCTACTGGTTTTACTATTGTGATGCCATTTTGAAGAGGTTGAGGAGTTTGAAAGCCATAACACATATTGCTGAACCATACGAGAGCATAATAACTGAATTGTGATCTCAGAGGCTGTAATTCATAAAGTGTTGGAGTTTGGAGATAGTGAATATGATCCAGTAGATCTTGATGAAAGGCTGGTTAAGGGTTACTTTCTGAGGATGGGTTACAGAGAATCAGTTAACAAGCTGTCATTCAAGAAGACTATATCCAGACAATACAAGTTCATTGCTTGGGGCACAACAAAGGAGGTTATGATGAAATCTTGGACTATCAGATGAGCTCGATTGCTGCATTATGTCTGAACTTGAAGTATAATTTCTCAAGAATGGTGTTAGACAAATTGAAGCTTAACTTTGGCAAAGAACAGTGGTTGCAAGATCTGAGGTTTATACAGATGTTTGTTGATGAGTTGATTCCTGATGTGAAGAAAGAGGGGACTGTGATGTTCTTAGATCATATGACGGGTAATTCACTTGCTAAGTTGTATTCGTACAAGAACAAGCCAGATGTAGGTTCCTTAACGGATCGTACACGGGATGTCTCTAACAACGCAGGTGCGGAATCCCTGCGTAGATAGATACGAGTGTAGAGTATGTAGAGATCGAACACGCAAGCAATAAACCAACCACGTTATATTGATAACAAACACGTGACCCGAGGTCACTGTTACAGACTATGATACGAAACACGTTCACTGAACAACTGAAACAAAAACCTAAACGACCAACACATAAACTGTTCCGCTGAACAGTTTATATATACGACAACTTCGCCACAGGCGAAGTTGTCAATAACTTCGCTGATTCAACAAGTTCGCCATAGCGAACTTGTTGACAACTTCGCGCATTACACAAATAAACATAATCAAAACATAATTGCATTACAGACTCGATTACAAATGCTAGACTATGAACTACTGACACACATATACCAACACCAGAGAACCAGATTCCAAAGTTCAGAAGATTATTTGGGCACTTGGTTAATGTGAATTATATTGCTCCATGGGATAAGAAGTGGCATAAGGATGGAAGTGATTCAAATCGGGAAGCTGAAGAAGCGATCATGGTTGATTTTAAACTTGTGTGTGGTAGTAAACGATTTGTCAAGATTGAATCTGATTCCGATGTTGAGACTTCTACGCCAAAGAAGAAGAAACGAAAAGTCGTGAAGAAAGAAGTTGTGACTCAAAGTACTCAGGAGGAAGATGTGTATTCAGCCACGTCAAAAAAAGATGGTGAGGAAACGGAGTCTGATTCTGAAGCTAGGCGTTTGGCCTTAGCTAATCCACGAGCACGTTTTGAAAAGAAAACATCTAAAAAGAGAAAATCAACAGAAGAAGCTGATGAAGCTTATGTATCAGAGGTGGTAGTTGAGAAACCAGTTAAAAACAAGACTGTAAGGTTGAAACGAAAATCAAACCGTGCTAAATCACCGGTATTACAGCTTATTGATGAACTGGATGTGGATCAACCTGAGGTTGTGGTTACACCAATCAACTCAGAATTTGTGGTGGAAGAATCGGTTGTTGATTTAGCGTGAGATGATAATGTATTGAAGACTCCAGTCATACAAGCTTGACCGTCACAACAAGCTCCACAGCAGGCTTCACCAAAGAAAACTCCATTAAAAGCTGCATATTTTGGAAGCTTTCCATCTATAGACGAAGGTTGTTTTGGAGATTTTCCCATGTTTAAGGAGTTCGATGCACTGAAGGGTATTGTTACTAATCATGGGATAAAGATTGATAGCCTTGTGGTTAAGAATGATCGTTTGAGGAAGGAGAATGCTGATCAGAGGAAAATCATTGAAGATGGAGAGTTGAGAAGGAAACAGCAAGCTGATATGTTGAATTTAAACATGAGATATTTTACTTTGTTGGAAGAAAGGTTGGGTATCTATTTGAAGCAAGAACTTGAGAAGTCTGATGCTGATGACAAAGTGTTTACTAAACTATATGGAGGAGAGGCAACGATTGAAGAAAGTTATTTTAAAATGCAGTATGATCAAGACCTGGTAGAAGCAAAAGGAAAAATAAAAGTAGCTGAACCTGTAATTCATGTTGACGTTCAAGATGTTGGACATCTTCTACTGTGGAAGTTACTAAAGCTGTTGATAATCCAGTTGTTGAGCTTGAGATTGTAATACATGTTGTAGAACCTGTTGTAGTTCAAGAACCAAGGGTTGAGGAGGTTGATCAGGATTAAGATGAGGATGATGAAGAGAAAGTTGATTATAGTGATTCTCCGACTCATGACGATTTTGATGATGATAATCTGAATGATCCAAGTTCAGGTGGAGGTGCTAGTATTCTAGTTGGTACTGGTTCTTGAGATAACGTTGAATCTATAGTTAAACCATTTGTTACGGTTGAACAAAGTCAGGGGGACAACCTCCTACTAGTGGGAATGTGGAAGAACTGGAAGTTTTAGATGTTGACCCTTTATCGTTTAAACCTCCTGCTAGATTTACAGTTACTGTTGAAGAATTGTAAGAAGGGGAAATTGAGATGACTAGGGCTGAAATTGCAATATAATTACAAGTCGTATAATAAGAATTCTTATTTGAATTTTGAACAAGATCGGGAGACATTTGAAAGTGTTGATGCTGTGCTTGTTAATGAGCAGATCTTGAAGGAAGCAATGGAGAAAGTACGAGAGTCTTATGTTAAGGCAAACCAAGAATTTCCTGAATCTGATGAAGAGTGTGATGAAGAAATTGATATGATCAGACAGGAATTCGATAGCCAAGGTAATCCGATACCTGGTGATAAGGGTAATACAGTTGAGGATGAAGAGGTAAGCAGTCAAGAATAGAATGACTGGTTTGAAAGACCAAAAGTAGAACCGAAGAAAATATACTTGAAACCTCTCAAGTATTACAAAATGGAGAACGAGGTGAAGCTTGGGAAGGTGGTGAGTATAGCTAATTTGCCTAAGATAAGGAAGATTGCAGTTCGGAGAATGTTTGGGGTACAATATTTTGAGAGTTTGTGTGAACTCAAATCATTGCCGTGGATGGACGTTGTAGATATTGTTTACAAGGAGTTTTTATATTGTCCTAAGAAAGGCCATGTTAAGGAAATTTGGGAATTTATAAAGAGGCAACCCAAATGTAATTTCAGAAGCTGGACGCCTCAGAAATCGTTCTTGCACGTATCACGTATAAAAAAAGATCCCGAAACCGAAGACTTTGTCAAGACATGGGGATACAAGAAGCGTGAAACTTTGAAGATAATACCTATGTATCCCATGGAGCAAGACTTTCACATCTACTTTCAGTGGTGGTGTTATGATGTTAATCAGGGTGAGGCGGTGATTGTTTTTAACAGGGATGGAGTTTGGGATGTGATTAACGTGATGGATCCCATGCGGTTGATTAATTGCACGGAGAAGGGCATTAAAGTTTTGTTTGAACACAAGATCCAGATCGGGAGCGAAAAGGATGTTGATTCCGCTCTATAGTATCATAGGGTGGTCAAGGTTTGTCATGCTTACAAGATACATTCTGGACAGGTGTGGAAGAGCAAGTGGAGGAAATTGGGTGAAGAAGAAGATCAAAAAGAGAAAGAACATGAAAGAGTTAGAAAGGAGAATATGGAACGAGCTTCATGGTTTTAATATCAGTACAAAGGTACTTGTACTGGTATATCGATTCCTACAAATCAGAAACCGTCAACAAGAAGATCATGGGAAGATATGTGAAGAGAGTACATGGAAAGAATTTTTGGCATGAAATATTGAAGATTTGAAGATCGAAGACCTAGCAATATCCAAGGGATAGTTTGTAGAGTCATATACGTCTATTGCTAGGGTCTTATTGTGTTTTGTATATGCTTAATGTCATATTATATGCTTGTATGATGTGAGTGCATAGGTCACATCTAGTCCGCATAAGTTATGCGGCGCATAACTTATGCGCCGTATAACATATGCGCCCTGGATGTTGATACTTGGATGCCTATAAATACCAAGACTTATGCGTGAACACTAGAACTTTTGAGCATTGTCATATTCTAGAGAGAGAAACTAGAGAGAGAAAGTGTTCTAGAAAGTGTCATATCTTTGTATTGATTGGTTAACATTAATGAAGATGATGTTAAAGTTTCTTGTGTGTTTCCGTCTTTGTTGAATTCTGCGCTTCAAAGTTAGAGCTAATAACATTGCGATCCTACGTACAAGATTACTTCAGCTACACGTCTTCTCAATCGCATTTTCTCAAAGATCACAATTGCATCCCTGTCGTAATCGCAATCAATCCGGATCGCAAGATTTCTGAATCGCATCTTTGAAAGAATTGCATTACTGTTGACTTCGTAAGCGCATTACTGTTCACTGAGATTGCGATTCAAAAGACTTAAAAGTTTCAGAATTTTCTACTGATTTCAAGTTTGTTTTCTGAATATTTCAAGGATAGCTTCTGATAGAGTTACTTGATGATTGAAAATGAATCCAGAACCAAACAACCCCAGCTGCTAAGTTTTGATAGCAACTTTGAAGATTGGAAGTGGAAGTTTAAGAATTTTTCTAGAACAAATGACTATTGGATGATAAGATCTATTGAAAATGGACCTCAAAGAAGAACAATTGTGTCTGATGGTGTTGAAGTTGATGTTCCCGTCACAGCTCTTACACAAGATGATCCCCAAAAGATGCTTTCAGATCAAAAGCCTATGGTTATCTCAGCATGTGTTTTTCCACATAGATCACTCAAAGCATTAGAGAATGTACAACTACTAAACAAATTTTGGATTCCTTGGTTGAGAAGTTTGAAGGAAACTTAGTCATGAGGGAAAGCAGAAAAGAGATGCTGAATAGGGGTGTTCATGAAATCCGCAATCCAAAAAAATCCGAAATCCGACCCGAAACCAAAACCCGATTAACCCGATCCGAATTCTTATTCGGATATTTGGATCGGATTGATCCAAATATCCAAATAACTAATTCGGATTCGGATCGGATTCGAATATTGATTTCAAAAAAATTCGGATAGTTCGGATTATTCGGATATCCGAATTATCCGATTAAATAACATGTGTTTTCATTAGTTTTATTTATAGCCAAGGCCCAATAGTGAATAACCCACTAAAATTTTCAATAACCCTAATTCCCTAACCACCATTCATTCATTATTTCATTTCAAAAAATGACCAGCCACTATATTTCTGTTCCTTCTAACCCTATATCCTAACCACCGCTCCATCGTCCAACATCCATCATCCGGCGTCCGACGTCCTCCCTCCTCCGTCCGCCATCTGCCACCCACCACCAGTCCACCACAGCTCCATTGTGTTTCCAAATCGGTATGTTATGGAGCATGTTGATATGCAGAGTGCTTTTTGGAACACAAAGGCTTTTTGTTTGAAGTTTGGCATGTATCGTGCACTGTTTTAATTTCTAAATTATGATGGATTTAATTTGGCTTTTGTATGAAGTTTGACCTATGTTCATGTAATGTTTTTATTTTTTGAATTGTGATGGATTTAGACATTGGTCCCCTATTTTATTTGTGATTTTTCTGTTTGTATATTAATTTAATTAGAATTTTGTTTGTATGTTTGTTAAACATGTTATTTCGGGTTATTTCGGATAGTTTGGATTATCCGAATCCAACCTGAATCCTATCCGAACTAATTCGGATCGGATATGAAAGTTCCCAATTTAGATTGGATCGGATTTCGGATACGTTTCTAAAATTTTCAAATCCAACAATCCAAACCGATTAAACCAAAAAACCCGTTATCCGATCCGATGAACACCCCTAATGCTGAATGGGGAATTCATTATGTTTAATCATGTTCAAGGTGAAACTGTTGCATCACTCATTGATATATTTGAAGCTTTGAATACAAGAATGAGAAGTGCTTGCAGTATTCAGGAGATGTCTGAAGTGTAGGGTGTAAAGGAAATATTGGAATCTTCGTAACCTCCCCATAATCGTCTAATTATGGAACTCGAGCAGGCTCAAGCACTCCGAGCAAGGTTTTTACTTCCTCGAGCAAGATATCTTATGTGAGAAAGATAATCTTCAAGAAACACTTCATCGAGCAAGGTTAGTTCTTCTATCAAGCATGGTTTCTACCGAGCAAACTCTTGTTCAGTCTTTGCTTAAACTAAGTTCCCGAGCATCTTAGTGGGTCAAGCAAGGATATAATAATGGTGAATCTCAAAGTGTGCTAGTATAGAGCTTATGGAAATTATTCTAAGTTTTACTCTCAGCATAGTTCAATGTCGAGAATGATACAGTACCCGATTTACTCTGTTTTCTCACATAAGAGTAAGTCAAGATTGAAGAGATTCGAGCAAGAACTTGTTTGCTCGTGGGATCTTTTTGAGCTTTCAATTGATCATGAAGATTGAAGCTTGTTTGAGAGGAATATTTTCATGAGAAAATATTCTAAGTAAAAGTCTACTCGAAGTAATGTTCCAAGCATACTCAAGGATTACAAATTCTAATGAACCTACTCGATAATGGAAAATGTTTGCTCAAAGACCTGTTTTACACTTGTATTTATTTTAAGAATGTTTTATAATGATTTGGGTTTCTAGAAGGAATGTCAGGTGCCTATAAATAGAATGATACGTCTCATTAACGAGCACACTGATATATCTCTGACCAAGTGTTGATAGTCGTACCTAACAGTTTTCCACCTGAAACCCTAAGTTTTCCTTGTACCTTTCTGAATATCATTATAATGGAAACCTTTTGAGTTATTCGTGTGTGTATTTTTCATAAACATACTATCATTAGAAACTTTATATTTGTGGTTGATTCTGCAGGCCACATTTTAGAGGTCTTCATATATTTGTGTTTCATGATTGTTCTTGTCCGATTCTAGTAATGGTGTCAAGAAATCCGATCCTGACAAGTGGTAGAGGACTTTTCGTGTGTTAGCACTTAGATAATTAACATCATAATGTGTTTTCAAATAGATAGATATATATATAAACATTTTTTCACCCCAAATGTTCGTAAAACAGTTTAAAAAGAGAGTGTCATGAAACACACCTTCTGGAGATATAATCAGCACGATAATCCATAAAATTAGTACGGTAAGCGTTTACAGCTTGTGCGTCCCGTTTATAACCAGATTCCTATAATCGGTATCATATATATAATGTTTATATAGTTGCCGGACTAAATCTGATGCAGTTTCGGAAGCGATCAATGGCTCGAGAGACTCATGATTAACAAAGACGATAAAATCGAACCAATGGATCAAGAACAATGTTCTTTTAATATAAAACTTAATCAAAAACTAATCAAACAATAAACCCTAACATTCAATTTATAAATGAAAATAAACATTTGGGCCGGGCCGACTTAATGGACCGATGCTCCTGCATCAAAATCGGGCTGTATATCTAGTGTAACATCTCGAATTTTTCAGATTCGTATTCGTGTTTGTTTACTTGACTCGGGAATATAATTCGGATTTTTCGTATCAATAAAATTATGTAACTATTTGTAATTAGTTTTTTAATTTACTTTATAATTTATAACTTTCAAATATGTCAAATAGCCCCACAAACTCTTAAAATTCCTTAAAATGGCTTAAAAATGCATTTCTGGAACTTCGGGGACTAAAACTACCAAAATATCAAAGTCTGGTAAAATGAGTCCTTAGCGTCGCGTGAAGGAGCACAGTTTCAGCCAAATTCGTTTTCGATACTCATTTAATGCTAAATCTTTCCCTAAACAACCCTAAATAACGAAAATTAGACTAGAAGTTAATTAATATGCTGTTGAGAAGTGCCTAGGTTCATTCCTTGTGATATGATCGATATATTGGAGATCACAAGACCCGATTTCGTCATCAATATATTATTCGTTATCCTAATCGAGTCAATTTCTTGTTCCATAAGTTGAACCATTGATTATTTAAACAAACCACACATTCAAACCCTAGAACGTTACTGAAATATTAATTTCCCAGCCGTCACCTTCATTAGACAGATGATTTCACCTTTGTTTTAGTATTTTCGTCTTCAAGAACAAACTGCAGTTGACTTTAATGATTTTCGACCTTTGATTCAGTTTTTCTCCTCGTTATAGACACTTTCCTGGTAAGTTGTCTTCGAAAAAGTCGTTTATATTTATTCAAAGAACAATAACCCTCAATCAATTTATGAGATTGGGGGGATTTAACGGGTTAATTGGACTCCGGCTCGTTTAAGGGCATATTGGTTAAGAAGAATTTTAATTAATCGAATTCTAACACTTATATTTTGAACCGACTTTCGGTCAAGAAGAATTTTATTTTTATCTCGAGATATTAAGGCTACTGACTAAAACCCGACTTCTGACTCGTTGTTCGGATTCTGGTCAGTGCCAGCTTGCTTAAACGTTAATTATCTCATAACCGAAGTTCTTGACATCCGTTGGGATCGAATCTAACAGCTATGTTCTCGGTTTTAATCATAGTTTATTATCTCTAGGTTTCTGGTCTATTCGGGTTTATGTCAGTCAGCACGTTAAAGGATGGTTCGTTCATTTAATCGTGTTTTTATTCTTATTTCTCGTACACCCGCCTAAGCAATAAGGTGAGATATCATTCCCCTTTTATTTTACTATTTCCAAACGTTTGGGGGACATATGCGTATCTAATTCATATTTTTATATCATATATATGCACAAACTCGAAAACGTAAATATTATATATTTCAAATAAATGCTAATTGGTACTTGTTTAAGTGTTTATTTTATCGCATTCGGAGAGCTCCATCATAATCACATTATAGTATGACCATACGCTGTCTTAGTAGCCAATGCCCAATTTCTAAGGCAGTAGTCAACTGACACAACTTTTGTTCATGGTTTGATTGATTTATATATTTTGTTTGCTCATTTATCATTTATCATTTATTATATATTATTATTATTATTATTATTAGTGTCAAAGCTGGTGATTATGTCACTCAACATGTGTTGTTGACAAATCTATGTTTATTTTCTACGCATATGCAGGTTTTCAGTTGATTTTAAGCTAAGGTGAAGAATGCATAGAAAGACCTTAGACAATAAAATCAAGAATATTTGCATTATTATTTTGTTTTGGATTATTATTGTTATGCTTGAAAACTTATTCACTTATTTGAAATGTGAAATAAATAAATTAGTTAGATATTGTCACATTTTGTATTGTATGATAGTACCTTATGAGATGTGAACCAACGGTTCACACCCTAGCATTTTTGCCTTAGGTTGAGGTGTGGCATCTAGTCTGGGTATAGCTATTACGCGCAGACATGTCAGTAGTCTTAGATTGTCAGTAGTCGATTGTGCCATTGTACAATGTCTAATGTTCAAAATCAAACTTGGCTCAGTTTCATCATTTTAAGTGCTGGGCCAAGTTAATCGTTTAAGCGTTTCAAAAATAGCTAAGATCACATAAACTTGAGTAAACTTTTTTTTTGATAAAATGAATCAATTTTTTAAGAAAATTCAGAGTTTAGATGTCTGAATTCGCTACAAGGCTCGTTTCCGTTTTATACAGAATAGTTTGGAGAAAAACGCGCACAATTCACCCTAATTGTCTGATTTTCTCACAAAATATTCGGTTTTACTCAATTCGAAAAAAATGACATTTGACAACACTTGATGCTCTGATATTCCGACAAGTACGTTAATCAGATGGTTGCCGGTTTTTATCAGACTTTTTATTTGTTTAACTTTCAATTTAGCTCCACTCTTTATCTGAGTATCTTTAATTTACAAAAATTTATATACTTACAAATTAATAAGGGTAGATTATTATAAAAATATTTTTGAAAATATTTATTTATTTATCAATTTAGAAAAATTCATTTTAAATGTTATTTTTAACCGATAAATCATTCGTTTATACCAAACAATATCCGAAAAATTTGATTATTTTTCCGAGTGATCAAAATTGCTTCCAAAAATCCCTGTAAAAACTCCAAAACCAAAATACTTGGCTAAAATACCTTTTTATACAATAAACAGTCGTTAATGCTTGATTAAACGAGAATCCAGAAATCATAGCTAGGTTTCTCCACTTGACCTCAAAATTCATGTTATCTTGTAATGAGTTACCTAGAGTTCTTCACAAAGTTCATAATTTTTCAAGCTGTTTAACTATTTTTCATAAATAAACCTTAATAAACAGTAATAAAATCGCCAAATATTCTCAAATTATCAAAAAATTCCCAAATTTGAATAGAGACTCATTCATATGATCGCTGATGTCTATGTAAATTTTCATAGGCTTACAATAAGCATGTCACAACCTAAACTGAAACAGCCCCTAAGCGAGTATTCGGTTAGCACCTTTGTGTTTTCTTGGTGTTTAGGCTCTTTTCTATCGTTTCCAGTTTCTTGGATGCCTAGCTAATATATCTACAGGCCATGTACCACAAAACCAAATATAGAACATCAATAATCAAGCCTTGTAACAAAGGGTTTTGGTTAGGGTTCCAAATCGAGTTTTTAATCCGTAAAAACGCGATTTAAACCTCCAAATCCATGTTTTTTTGTCAAAATAAAAAGTATTTGATTCAGATTATGAACATGTTTAGAATCAAAATCTGTTTTTACACTAGTTTGAAGTTTTTTTCTTGGTTAACAATGATTTTTTTTAACCAAATCATAGTTTAGAGATTTAGAACATGTTTAAAACCATGAAAATCAAGATCTTAACTCACGTTTTTGAAGGTTTTTGGTAGAATAAGGTCTGGAGCAGGTTTGTATCAAAGATGTTTTGATATTTGAGTTGGTTTGGAAAACTTATTTGTGATGGAAAAACAAGGGGGGACCCCTAGCCTGCGGCTGCCATTAAGGGGGTCCCTTTGGTCCCCTTTTTGGCTATTTTTCTCGTTTTGCGTCCCCATACGTGATATCCCGAGTCCAAATTTAGTTTGGTTTTGGGAAAGAAAAATAGTTCGAATGTGATAAACAGCATAAAACGAGTGTTTTTTTTGGCAAATTTTTGCAAATTAAGAAAAACATATCGATAGTAAAAATCCAAAATATTTTCACAAGTTGCTTAAAATATCTCAAAAAAATGTTTTATAAGTTTTTTTCGGCTTGACGGATGATACAATGTTTTTTTTGGTACTAGAGTTTGCATTAATATCATAGTGTATCGTTAAACAAAAATCTTTTCGTTAAACTGGTTTTCTATATATCGGGGCTATAATATCGATATGTTAGTTACTAATATATGTATATCACTTATAGGTGGTCCCCAAAATATCCAGGTCATAAACAGTATCATTCGGTTAATCGTTTGCTCGTTACATCCCAAATATCACACTGCTGGTGTTTGGTCAACCCAAAATGAAATATTTTACTCATGACAACAAACAAAAGTGCTTTAATGTTTATACATCAACCAAAAGTTGTTAAAAAAATACAAACTTAAGGGGTTAAAATTAGAACTACAAAGGTGGGCCATCATTATAAGTCCTAAACACCTTAAATGAAAGACATGTAAGTCCGAACTGTGTGTCATCTAAGTCCAACGTTCAACCTTAATGTTTGAAATTGCAAAATTATTCCAAAAGTTTGAAAAATATGTTGTGTTATTAAAAGATTTTTGACCAAGCATTTGGAGGTTGAAGTCGGAGTGATCTGGAGAAAGCTAAATAAGCTTTAAGAAGAGATAAGAGTCCATTTGACTCTTATGCATTAATTGTACCTTAATCGTATCACTGGTGCAAAGATATTCATGCTAAGTTTCAGAAATACCTGCTATTAACCAGCCTTATATGTCATAATAATGTTGAGAATGAAATAATGTGAAATGTATTAGTCAATATGATCCCATATTGAGATCTTTTCAAAAATATGACTTGATTGTTTAAACTGAAATTTGATCTCATATGACCAAAGTGCATAAGCTTTAAACACTTGTGTTCTCATATATCTCATATATCTATTTGCATGTTTTTGTGTGTTTTGATACTCAAAACTGTTATCTATTTGCATGTTTTTGTTGTTCTTACGTGATTTATGTGTCTCTAAGTGTTTTCGAGCATACTTGTGTTCTTATGTGACTATTTTAAGTGCTTCGAGTATACTTTGTGTTATTTGAGCAAACTTTGTTCTTTCGAGCATACTAATTGTATTCGAGAAAAGTTGAGTGTGAAATAACTTGTTGTAGACACTTATTAGGATTTAATGTTGTTACAGCTTATCTTTCAAGGTGCGGAAAAACAATGAGAATGAACATCACAAGTAACATTAAGCACATACTTCATTGATAACATCAAAAGTGTACTAGATAGGACACTTTAGGAACTTTCTCTCTCTAGTCTCTCTCTCTAGCATATGACATGAATGACCAAAAGTCTTGTTAATCACGCATAAGTCCCTTATTTATAGGAAACACATGATAGGTCTCATGGGGTGTATATCTTATACGGCGCGTATGTTATGCGTCGCGTAACATATGCGGTCCCATGGACTTATGCGCTACAAACATATACCCTAACATAAACAAATGACATTTAAAGCCCTATACAATCAAAACTAAGACCCTAGTAGTAGACATTATGCTCTAACAAACTCCTCGTTGGGTGTTGCTAGGTCTTGATCTTCAGTCGTCACTCTTTCATCCCAAACACCTTTTCCCTGTACTCCCTCCTCATGTCTTCCCTTGAACGTTTGGTTGAGGGCTTCTTGTTTGTGGGAATTGATATTCCAACACCTTTGTACTGGTATTTCTTCAATGAAGCAATCCTTATATTTTCCTTTATCTCTTGTTCACGCTCTTTCTCCTTCTGCTCTTCCTCTTCACTCGTTTTAAACCATTTGCTCTTCCAAACATCACCAGAATGAATCTTGTGTCTATGACATATCTTCACCACTTTCTGGTATTGCATAGCAGACGCATGATGCTTTTCATGAGACACTTGAATCTTACACTTGTGTAATGTCGCTATATCTTTTTCTGAGCAATTTACCAACCACTTCGGGTCCATTAAATCAATCACATCTCATACTCCATCTCTGTTTAGCACAATCTGAGCTTCTACTCTATTCTCATCATAGTACCACCACCTGAAGTATACGTGAAAGTCCTGTTCCATAGGGTACATAGGAATCATCTTTAAGGTTTGTGGCTGCTAGTACCTCTAAGTCTTCACAAAATCATCAGTCTTAGGATCTTTCTTTACGCGAGACACATGAAGGAATGGTGTCTGTGGAGTCCAACTCCTGAATCTACATTTTGGCCTTCCTTTTAATATAGTCCCAAATTTCCTTCACCGGCCTTGGCTTCGGACAGTTCAATAATCCCTTTTCAACATTATCAACCACGTCCATCCACGGCAAATATTTCAACTCACAAAGACTTTGAAAATACTGTACACCATACGTTCTCCTGACAACAATTTTTCTTATCTTTGGAAGATAAGCAATACTCACCACTTTTCCGAGCTTTACTTCTTTTTCTTTCTTATAATACTTGACAGGATTCAAGTATATACGTTTAGGCTTAATCTTCCTTCTTTTGAACCATTCTTCCTGTTCCTGACTATTAACCTCTGCTTCTTCAGTAGACTTTCCCTGGATTACCGTGGCTGTCTAGCTCATGACTCAACATCTCAATTTCTTCATCAAATTCCTCATCAAATTCAGGAAACACTTGATCTGCATTGACGTAGGTCACTGGCTCTTTGTCTAATTCCTCCTCCTGTAATTGGTTCATTTACTAGAACAACATTTTCTTCATCAATCGACCCTAAATCTTTCTTGAAATCGAATATGAATTCCTCTTCAGTCACATTCAGCATTTGGGCTAAATCAGCTCGAGTCACCTCAATTTCTCCTTCTTCTAACTCCTCTCCGGTAGATGAAAATCTAACATGAGGCTTATAAGCAATCGGATCAACATTTACCACTTCAAACTCATCTACATTTCCACATGTTTGAGTTTGTTCCTGAATAGGCTCACTTTCGACAACTGGTTCAGTAACTGTTTCAACAATTGTACTTGAACTTGAACCAATCAACACACCAAGTCCACCACCAGAGCTTGGATCATCCTTATCATCATCAAAATCATCATGCTCTGGAGAATCACCATAATCCGTCAATTCTTCATCATCTTCTTTTTCTTCTTCACCATGATCAACAACTGGTTCTATTGTTACTCTTGGTGCAAACACAGATTCAACAATTACAGGTTCTACTACAACCGGTTCATTCTCAGGTTCAACAACCTTTTCAGCTTCAACAATCGGAACAAAACTAGATGATAAACCTCCAATATCTTGAATCTCAACTTGTACAATTGGTTCATCCACCTTGCCTTTTCCTTTAGCATCAACTCTATCTTGATCATACTGCATCTTGAATTCAATTTCTTCAGCCATTGTTTACCCACCATAAACTTTGGTAAAAACTGTATCATCTGATTTCTCAACTTCTCCTCTAAAATTAATTCCCAACTTCTCTTCCAACACTACAAAATATCTCATGTGGAGATGTAACAAATAAGCTTGCTACTTTCGCCTTAACTCACCATCTTCAACGATTTTCCTTTGATCATCATTCTCCTTGCGTAATCTCTCATTCTCAGCAACCAAGCTCTCTATCTTAATGCCTTGTTCTGTGACAATAGATTTTAACGAATCATGACCTCTAAATGTCGGGAAATCCCAAAGCAGCTTGCATCAAGTGACGGTAAACTGAAATCAGGAACATTTTGAGTTGCTTTTGGTGATATATGTGGTTCTGGAACTTGTGGAGATGGTTCCACAACATGTGTCTTCAACACGTTATCATCTCTTCCCAAATCTACTACAGGCTCTTCCACCACAAACTCCAGATTCATAGGAGTCACAACAACCTCAGGTTCTTCAACTTCTGGCTCATCAATAAGTTTTAACCTTGGTGATGAGGCCCTCTTTGACTTTTTCTTGATTTGAACCGCCTTTGGTTTAACCTGCTTCTCAACCACAACTTTAGGTACATAAGACTCATCTTGTTCATCTGTAGACTTCTTTTTCTTGAGCTCTCGGCCTTTTTCTCGAATCGAGCACGTGGGTTTGCTAACCTCATATGTCTACCCTCATAATCTGAATCAGTTCTTCAGGATCCTTATCGGAAGTAGCAGAATACACCTCATCTTGTGTCACTGGTGTAACTACTTCTTTCTTGACCACCTCTTTTTCTTTTTCTTTTGTGCTACAGATTCTTCTTCCGATTCTGACTCAATCTTAATAAACCATTTACCCATGGGTTTATAATCCAACATTAATATATTCTCCTCTTCCCGATCCGAATCACCACCATCATTTCTCCACTTATTTTTAGTAGGTGCAACATAGTCTGGATTTTTTAAGTGTCCAAACAAACCTCTGAACTTAGGAATATCTTCTTGTTTGACTTTCTTGTAGGAAGCTAACTTTGCCAGATTATTGCCAGTCGCCTGATCAAGAAAAATCTTTGGCCCTTCTTTCTTGACTTGAGGAAACACATCCTCAACGAACATCTGTACAAACTGAGGATACTTCCACCACTGCTAATCTCCAAAGTTCATCTTCATGTTATCCAAAATCATGCGGGAAAAGTTATACTTCAGATTCAAACAAAGAGCAGCCATTGTACTTTAATAGTCAAGAATATCATCATATCCTCCCTTTTAATGACCAAGACAGTGAACCACCACATGCACCAGATACTTGTAAGGTCGAGATAATCCGGTCTTCTTCAAAGCTAATCTGTTCAAAGAATCTCTATAAACCATACGAAGCATGCAACCTTTCACCAACTGTTCATCAAGCTTTACTGGATCTGACGATTCATCTCCAAACTCTAAAACCTTCTTTTGACCTTGCATAGTAGAGTGAATATCTTTCCTAAAAACCTTGTCATTCTTCTAGAAATCTGACACTATGCTCTCATACAGATCCATAGAATGTGTAATAGCTTTGAATATTCTGGATCTCTTCAAGAATGGTATGATCACTGCAAATTTCTTTGATTTGGGATCCTCTTCATTCAAATAAGCATAAATGTTATGCTTAGGATCAGTAACTTTCACCTTCTTTCCCATCTGAAAACACAAACAGATAAACAAGTTAGTTTCAGATTTATAACTCGACGGCTATGTTCTTTGCAACGTATAAGTCTAGCTTTAGCGTATATATATCATAGCGTATATGTCTAAATAACAACGTATATGTATAGACAAGCGCATATGTATATACAAACGTATATGTATTAATCAACGGATATGAACATCAGTGCATATGTCTAATACAGCGTATATGAAGAAAATCAACGTATATGTTTGCTATTGACCATGGTCAACTGATAACATATACCCCGCATATGTCTTAACATATGCGGCGTATATGTCAAGATTATGACCAAACATCAAATAACACAGTATAATAAACAAACGATCAAAACAAACATTACGCGGCATTCGTTAAAGTCCAATTAAATCAACTTCGTTGTCAATTTTATGAATAAACAATTTTTGAAAGGACAAATGAAAGGTCACTTAAATGGATATGTCAATTTTATCAGATCTGACCTAATTAAATTATCTTAATTAAGTGTGACCACCAAACTCGTTATATCATTCTGAGCATGATATGATGTTTTATCATAAAAAACGTTGGTCTAGTTCATCAATCTGAACATATACGAGATGTGAACTACTGTTCATTACAAGATCAAACAAAAACACCATCCTAACCTTTCTATTTTGGATTGGTGTATGAATCACCAATAAAAAAATCAACGAACACGGATTTGGTAAAGATTTGTGAAAAGAGTGTATCAAGGCAGAGAGAAACAAAAGGGTCAGGTGCATATGTACTGGACTTATGCGCTAGATATCATCTATATATACCCTCTACTTATGCGGCGCAAAAGTTAAATAACTTATGCGGGGCATAACTTATGCACCGTATAAGTTCCAAACTTATGCATTGCATAAGTATGCCCTGAATAAATCTGGTAATTTGTCCAATTCACACCAATTTAATGTCCCAAGTGCAACTTATTGTCCTTGTACATTAAAATAATAACTTAATTAAGCTCATTTGAAAATCTACTGTTTACCAAGTCCAATTTAATGACCTTGAGTAAAACAGATAATGATTTCTTTTGATTTGAAATTTAGAAACTCAACAAGTTTCATTGTTCTAGAAAACATCCCAAAGAGATAGTTCACCCGCACATCAAGAATCGAAAACTAAATCAGAAATAAAATCTTTTTGGTTTTTCAAATAGAAACAATAAAAAATAAAACTTACAGAAATCATATGTTTGTGAGCTTAAGCAGGGAATCATATTGACCAAATTGCCCTTCCATCACAATTTTATTTTCAGCGTCTTTTATAACTATTGTTAAGTCAGTCATTGGTATTTTTATCCACCTAAACCTTTTAAACAAATGATTCAGAAATTTCTGTGATACATTTAATTGATTCAATTTAGGCACAAGAAATGAGGAAATATTAGTTCTAATTTTGATTCAGGCATAATTTGATTTTTACTCAATCACCTCAACATGACTTAAACCTTAGAATTAGAAGATAAAAAGACATTCATTTTAAGCATATCAGCAAATAATCCAATCCCCCGTTATCAAGCAATACCCAAAGGTCCTTTCCCATGGACGAGTATGCACGATTTCATCTGTCGGCATGCATACACTGTGTCCTTTGTGGCCCGTTTCTTAATGGTAATAAGACGCGAGCAAGGGGACAATGTATGTCTAACAGCGGATTTTGATCAAGTCAGTAATGAATTTAGTACATAAATACTTATGCGATCAAGTTTAATGTCTTATAAAGCTGCTGAGACTGCGGGTTTGCTTTTGAAAGCATTTTTTAATATTCATCGAAGTGACTACCCAGATGATAAACCGTATAAAGACCCAAACCGTATAAAGACCCGATAGATCCAGGAATCTTAAAGCATCCCATCAATGCAGGATTTAAGACCAAAAAATCATACATCGTTGAAGCATTAACCACTTACTGATAGCTAAGTTTTAACAAATTTTAACCAATCATTTTGATTAAAAGGCTTGAGTATGACCCGCTATTACCTTTCTGCCTTCATTATCAAAACTTTTATTAGAAACTAACACCCCATCAATTTGGCAATTTAAGTTTATATCACTTACTTTTCCTTACTTGTTTTTTTTGAAGGCCTACCAATGCACTAATACATTTAAGCACACAACTTTTTATGCCTACTTTTTACTGGATTTAGGACCAGATGATCAATGTACTATCATCTTCCATTTTTGCTTCAAAAACTCATTTTCTAAGGAGCAACATCTTTTAAATGTTTTTTTTAAAGGCCTACCAGGCTCTCGGGGCCTGATGGAGACAGTAAAGGGCTTTATCAAGGAGGTACACTTTGTCCTTGTGGATCGGATCGACAAACCCCGGTGGTTGTCCCACGTTGACTTCTTCACTAATTTTCCCCTTGAGAAATGCAGACTTGATAGCTAACTAATAAACTTTGAACCCTTTCCATGAATCAAATGCTAAAAAGATCCGAATCGCTTCTAGCCTTGCTATAGGTTTATAAACCTCATTGTATTCGATACCCTTCCTCTGATTAAATCGCAAAACAAGTAGTCTTACTTTGTTTCTGACTATAATCTCATTCTCATCACATTTACATTTAAACACCCATTTAGTGTTTATTTGCTTCTTGTTCTCAGGCAAGTCAACTAGTTTCCAAACCCCGAGCTTTTCAAATTGCAATAAATCCTCTTGCATAGCATTGACCCAACTCTCTTCTTTAAGGACTTCTTTGTATGTCTTTGGTTCGACCTGCGAAATAAAACATTTGAATGAAAATTGATTTTGCAATGGAGATACACTTGAATAAAAACACTGAAGGGTTTGATCAATTTGACGTCTCATCTGAACCCCAACATTTAAATCTCCAATGATGTTCTCTTCTGGATGATAAGAGACAGTTCTAGGCACAATATTAGTAGTAACAGTCACTTCATTTTGGAGATTGGTGACATTCACCGTTGTCATCAAACACAGGTGTAGTCTCTAGTACATCATTAGTTAGAATAGGATCTGGGATATCTTGAGGAACAACCATAACAGGAACTTTTGGTGTTGACACGGGATATTCTGAAAACTGTTGTTGATACAACATTGTCACTGTCTCATTAGAAATCACTTCCTCAGGGATCTTGAAACTCTCCCAAAGGCTCTCGTAATCAAACAACCGAGAATCTCTTGGTCTTTGAACTGTAGGGTATAACGTTAATAGTCAACGTTCTGAACTTGAAAAATCTTGTGGAGGCTAGGAATGTATACACGTCTTAGTGGACTAGAAAACCCCATAAAGAAACCTTCAAATGATTTGGGACCAAACATGCCACTCGGTTCAAGAATTCTACATGTTGATCTAAACGGTTCAAGCCATTTACAATTTGGTTTCCGTCGATTAAGTAACTCGAAACACGTTTTGCGGAACTTCTTCACGGTAAGTACTCGGTTGACAGTATAACACGCTGACCCACTGCATCAGACCAAAAATTCATAGGTAATTTTGAATCAGAAAGCACGGTACGAGTTGTTTCTATCAATGTGCGATTCTTTTGTTCAGCGACCCCGTTCTATTTTGGAGTATAAGGTGCACTAAACTCATGAACAATTTCCTGGTCGTTACAATACTCCAGCAACTTGTTATTCTTGAACTCCGTCCCATTATCACTTCTTATTCTTCGAATAGGTAAGCTGTACAACGTTTTGATTTTCTTGAATAAGATCATCAGGGAATCATAAGTTTCATCCTTGGATTCCAAAAACATCACCCATGAAAATCTGGAGTAGTCATTAGTAACCACAAGACAGTAGAGTTCTCCCGGTGATACTTCTGATATTCACCGGACCAAAGAGATCTAGGTGTAGACGTTCGAAGGGTAAATTAATGGAATTAAGAAGCTTCCTTGGATAAGGTTTTATTGTTTGTTTTCCCTCTTGCAATTCAAACATTCATTATTCAGTTGAAAACTTCTCAAGTTCACTCCCTCAACCAAGTTATTATGAACCAAGTGGTTCATCTTCCTCACACTAATATGACCCATTCTACGATACCATAACACATAATCCCGTTCAGATGCCCTTGAAATGAAACATTGAGCAGCTCTAAAGATGTTGAAGCAGTACTCATGTTAAGTACATAAAGATCATTCTCTTGAGGAGCACGCATTAACACCCAGGTATTTTGAAACCAGGTTTCAAAATAAGGCACTCCTTGTATGTGAAATGAGTAGAGAAACTCTTATAATAGATTTGTGATCTGCTGAGAAGATTATTTTCCAACTCCGAAATGTAGTTGATTTTATCAAATATGACTCTCCCGTTTGTCAACGTACCTTCTCCAACAATCTGACCGCCTTGGTTTCCCGCAAATCCAACATTACCTCCACGAATTGATCTGACATCTTTAAGCAAGTGGAGAGTACCAGTCATGTGCCTAGAGGCTCCACTTTCCATAATCCAACGTGAATCGTGGGTTTTTGGAAGCCCCTGCACATACAGAAAACCATTTTAATGAAACAAGGAAACCCAAGCCTTCTTGGTCTTGGGTTGTTTGAAATTCTTGTATAACAACCTAACATCGTCAATATCAGATTCACTTGATAATAAATCATCACTTGTTACCAGTGACTCAGATTCGACTTTCTTTTCTTCAACAATTATTGGTGGTTTTGGTATAGTTTTGGCCACCCAATTCTGACCTACAGCTTGTGTCTTGCTGTAAAAAGTGGTTTATGAAGTCTTGTATATCTCATTTTTAATCACCTCACATTTTACTTATTCACCACATTTTAGAATTTTCATAGGTTTGGGAACATAAACTAGTTTGTTCACAAATCCAAGACCTGGTTTCTTCCTAACAGTCTTTTGAGGCGGAACGTGATCATGTTTGAATCAATTTGGACAAGCGTAAAACACGTGGCCAATTTCATTACAATTAAAACGTCTTCGATCAATAAACTTATTGATTTGAGATGTCGTTTCAAACTTATCACATTCGGCCTTTAGACGATAAAACTCTTCATTTGACTGATTTCTAAAGGTAGCCACTTTTTCAGACTCAGATGTTTTACCTTAAATAAACACAATCTTTTTCACTTGTGTTGGTTTGATTCGATGAGATTGCTTGTTATAAAAACTTTTTTTATCAAATCTTTTCAATTCAACACCCTTTTCTTTTCCCAACCCATGATCCTCAACCTTTTCCTCAGTCAAAACCGATTCTACCACTTTAATTCCAGTTGACATACCGCAGCCAGAACTTTCATTTACAACTTTTTTAGAGGTAACACAATCATCATCATCAGACTTTGAGGTATCATTAAGTGGAGATTTGATGTCCACATTTAAAGCCTTTTGAAACCTTTTGGTTTCATGAGAATATAAGCATTCCACATAGGTGGAGGCACTGCATGATAATCCTCATTAGATGTTATGTTCTCATTCACATCATCCTTAGATTTTGATGAACTCTTAGGCATAATGTGATCGAGAACATAAGATGATGCAGCATAGCTTACAAGCTTTAAATTGACTCTCTCAATTTCAATCTTGAGTGTTTGTAACTCAAGCTTGAGAGCTACATTCTCATCGGTATGTCTGTTGATGGCAATTTGTTTTTATTCAACCGTGTGTTTTAACATTGAAATAGTCTTTTGATCTTGTAAAATATTTTCCCATAAATTCCTTTCACACCTTTGAAGTTTCATATATGCCTCATTAACAATGTTAAGATCTAAAAATGATTTGTCACAATGCCTTTTCAACTCTTTAATTTCAAGAGTTTTAAAATCACATTCATCGCAAGGAAATTCACATTTTTTTCACATAAAATTGAGTTTAGAGTTACCTCGTTTGCCCTGAATGCATGATCGGTTGGTTCTTCATTTGAAATGTCAGACTGTTCATCAGTCATATCTTCAATAATTCCATATACGAACCTCTCATTTGAATCTTAAACCTTGATTGAGTCCTTGACTTCTGAATCATTCACATTGTCTTCCTCTCCAAAATCAATCTTCCTATATGGTACTTCCTCGCCATTAAACCAACTTGCAAAACTTTCAATTATATCACGCGGAAATAAGGAAGTAAGATAAACAGAAGGAACCATGTGAATTTTGTCATAGGTTCTTGGAAGATCATCATTAGATTCAATTTGATAAACTTCTTGACCAACGTTGTCACTCTCTTTGTCATCAACCTTCAACACATTATCCAACCTTTCATTTTCAACCAATTCATCGTCTATCACATTCTCAACCAGCTTGACTTCTTCCCTTGTATCAACCATCTCAACCTTTTCACTTTCCTCAACCACTTCTGCTACATTAGCCTAAAATACCGAATTCCAGTTTAATCCCTCGTCCATCTGTGCATTAGCAGCCTTTTTGTAACGCCCGTTAATTTCGATTGCAAGAGTTAAAGCTTGTAAAGTATGTATTATTCTCGGGATTTAACCGACGTTTCTCGGGAGCCTTTACGTCATCTCGGTACATTAAATTATCCAACCTTTCCTTCCAAGTTACCATATCCCTTAAACTTTGAGGGCTAATGTGTAACATTTATTTTATATCATAAAATAATGAAAAACCCTAACCCAAAACCTCATGCGCAGCCGATCAGACCAGACCCCCCCCCCCCCCAAGCGATTTATCTTCAGTGAAACCAAGTTTGACCCATAAAAACTTCAATTCAAGGTAGGTTTTATGATTCCCCATGTCTTTTTCACCATTAAACCCGTTATTGAATAAGTTAAGATTGAGTTTTGATGATAACAGTTTGCTGACAGATTCGTATACGTTTATTGTAAGATCTGTAACGCGATAATAATCCATTGTTTTTGATCTATTCTTCTTTTCATGATGTTATACTTTGAGTCTAGTTTCCAGAAAGGTATACTATGTAAATTTTGGACGAGATTTGAATGGTTTTTATGAATTTATAAGATCGATTGTCAAAGCTGATGCAGGATGATGGATTCTAGTATGTCTTCCTGACATCATAACTCTTTTTCAACAAGTCCAAATTAGTTGGTTCCACTTCTGGAACTTAATATTTCGAGTTAAGAATCAAACCCAATTGGAACCATTTAATTTGGTTTGGTAATGAATTTTATAAAAATAAAACCATTTTGTTGCGCACTGAAATAGCTGCACGTACCTTGCTGTGTTAGAGGAATTTTTATAATATTTGTGTCCAATAGAAAAATATAATAAAAATATTTTTGTAAACCTAAGACATTTATTAAAGTCTGTAAAAATTTAATAATTTATTTCAAAGGTTATCCTATGTAATTAAATGCATCTTCACATGCTAAAATCTACAAGTTTTACTCCGTATTGATCGATAAGTTCGTTTTAGGCTTAATCGGTGGATGTTCAATTGTGTTCTTGTCGGGGCTATTTGAAGTGAGGTTTTGCACCCCAATATTCCTAGGTATGTCCCGTATATCATACTTAAGTATTGTGTTCATTGGTTTTTTTAGATTGGTCAACTAGTTGTAGCTTGATTGTTAGTGTTCGGTTGACTAGAATAGTAGTTTGGTGCGTTTAACGCGAGGGTTGAAGTGATTAACGACCAATTCAGCTCAGGGACACTTGGTTTGATGTACGGGCTGTTGAAAAATCATTTTTATAAGTTATGGGGCTGAATTGGTTGTCGGTTACTCCAACGGGTCGGTACAACGCGCAATTTCGTTTATCGAGTAGTTGGTGCGTTGTACTTGTGAATTACCAACCCATTTGACTCATGTAGCGTCGTGTGGACTTGTTGGCTGTAATTTTATCATGTTGGATCCACACGGGGCTGAGTTGGATGTTAATGGCCTAATCTACTCTTAAACGCATGTATTAGTATCAACTAGTTCTTCCGGGGGTAATTTGGGAATTCTTTATTCCCGGGAGTACCTAAGGGTCGAATTGGTGAATGTGAGACTTCGGGGGCTATTGTGAGTAGGTTTGATGAGGTCGAGGGTTTAGGTAACTCGAACCATGTTAGAACGTCTCGTAGGATAAACGAGTCATCTTGATGTCATTAGTATTGATTGAATGTAAACCGACAGGTGTTTGAGTTTTGGGATTTCTTAGAGATTCTCTAGCTCGTGGTGAATCCGCGTTTTGCGTCAGGTTAGTTCATGATTCTTCTTTTCACTCTTTTCAAGTTTTGGGCTGGCATGCACACCTAAGTGTTTTTCTTACTTGATGAAATGTTTTAAACAATTTTATATAGGCTTGCTAGTTTATGGTAGGCCTTGGGATGTTAAAATATATATATACACACACACATATATACATTATTGTTTGGCCTATATTTGGCGGAGTTGTAGTCGTTTCGACTACGGATGTTGCGTATGCCTACTTTGTGTTTGCATGCGTTGATGTTACGTGTTTGGGTTGTATGTTTGCTCGACCCTGATGTTATACGTGGATGTTATATATATATATATTGTTATATATATAGGGATGTACTTGAAAGGATGTTTATATATATATCTTTGGTATATGTATGTATGAGAATGTTTAGTCTTAATGGATGCACTCTTTTTACTTTAAAAACTTTTGGTATGTCTATCATATTTGTTATTACCGATATTATTTATTTAAAACTTGAACTCACTCAGCTCAAGCTGACTTTGTGTGCATGTTAGTGTGAGTTTCAGGTTAAAAAGAGGATGCCTTATCGCTTGGACGTGCACGAAGCTACTTGGTCGGTGAAGCACATACGTGGATGGAAGAATGTACTTTGAACAATTTTATTTTAAATAGTTTCATGAATTATGTTTTAAAGTTGGTTTTGGGCAAAATTCTCGGGTTTTAGGGAACTTACTTCACTATTTATGTTTTCCGCTGAATTTACACTCTGAGATGTTTGTTTTAATGGAAGAAACCGTATTCATGTTTAAATATTTTCTTAAGTACTTTGTGTGAATACCAACTGTAGGGTTCCCGGGGATCGGGGCCTTACACTTTTGTTGTGATGTTGAAGCTTCTGATGTTTTTTTACCCTTGGAAGATTCAGCCTCATTTTGAGAAGGACGATGATAAATTGCTTGCTTGTGGTAATCCCTACCAAACGGATTTACAGGATTGTCATCTACATTCTTGCTTGTACATTCCCGTCTGAAATGTCCCTTTTCTTTGCATCGAAAGCATCTGACCTTGGATTTATCAAAACCCAACTTTGAATTGGACCCATCCAACTCTGAGCACTTATTATCACACTTGCCATACACAAACAAATATCAATCATTTCCATCTCTTCTAGGTCGATCTGATCATAATCTTTTTTTGTCATGTTGTAGTTACTAATTCGTCCAGCAACTAAACATTCATAAGATTCCAGAACTGAGCCCAGAAATACCATATGTTCCTTGACTGTTTCAGCGGTTAGGCACCCAGTTTTCTTCAAGTTTACAACAATGTTGCACTGTAATACATCAGGGTCTTGTGTGTTAGAAGCTTGGGATACTGGAATGGTGCCCGAGCAACTACTACTATATTATGGAGTTGAAGAAGTAGTAGGTACATTTGCTACAAAGGCTTGTCCAGTCTGTTCGGCACGAAATACTGTGGGAATCTTGAGATTTGAAGAAACATTTGATTATGAACCTTTATAGTACAACCCTACATCTTGTGAAATAGCAGTTGATTTCATATTTTGCTTCTTCCTAAGCTCCAGATCATGAGCTTCAAGTTTCTCAATAAAACTTGCCAGATTAAGACGAGCGTAGGAAATGGGTTTGATTGCTGAATTATTATAAATGTTCCCCATTCTTCAGGCAGTACATCAGCAAGCTTATCAATATACTCATAATCAGGCTTATCAATCTTCAGCCTTTTCATCTCAATTACTAGATAACAATATCGTTCAATCAATTGTGCGAACGATTCTCCCTTGACATGAGTAAATATGTCAAATTATTTCTTGAGTAATGCTACTTTACTCTTTCTCATATCAGGGTTTCCTCAGTCTTTGTTCAATAATGCATGCCATATTGAATAACATGAACCATTGTGCTGTAACAGCTGAAAGATTTCAGCGTTGATGGCTTGTTGAAAGAGATTCAACATTTTCTTCTCTTTTAAGAACAAAGATTTGTCAACATCTATAATTTGTGATAATCTATAATTTTCTCCATTCTCATTCTTAGGGATAATGTACTCTTCTTCAACAGCGGTCCATGTCTCATAGTTTAGCGCCTGAACGTATGTTTCAAACTTATTGGCCCAAGAAGAATAGTCTTCCATACGAAGAAGTTTTGGGGGTTTGTTTGACGTCCTCATTTCATTCTCAAGATTAATGTTCTGAAGCAGGATAGAAGGTTGAGACACGAAAGCATTTAGATTGTCCATGATATGAATAACAACAAGTCAACGGATATGTTTAACACAAGAAAGGTCAACGGATATGTGTATGGTCAACGGATATGTAGAAGGTCAACGGATGTGAAGATTTAGTGTATATGTAGTATTCAACGTATATGTTTCAACTTTTAACATATACGGCATACAAGTTATGCGCCGTATATGTTATACGTGATTGACATATACGCAAAGATAGCATATGCGCTAAGACAACTCATTTTGGTAATTTGACAATTTGAAAGTCCAAAACTTGATGAAATTGAATGAAACTTTGTAAGGTTTGTCACAAAGGTATAAGGGATGACTTGTGAGATTTTGAAGGAATTTTGACGGTTGAATGTGAAGATAAAGAGAAAACCTTGGAAAACTTGTGATATTCAAGCTAGTAACGAGCCAAGTGCTCTGATACCACTTGAAATAACTTGTTGTAGACACTTATTAGGATGTGACGTTGTTACAGCTTATGTCGCACAAGTAACATTAAGCACATACTTCATTGATAACATCAAAAGTTTACAAGATACGACACTATAGGAACTTTCTCTAGCCTCTCTCTCTCTAGCATATGACATGAATGACAAAAAGTCTTGTTAATCACGCATAAGTCCCCTGTTTATAGGAAACACATGATAGGTCTCATGGGGCATATATCTTATACAGTGCACATGTTACGCGCCGCATAACATATGCGGTCCCATTGACTTATGCACTACAAACATATACCCTAACATAAACAAATGACATTTAAATCCCTATACAATCAAAACTAATACACTAGCAATAGACATTATGCTCTAACAAAGTGTTCATGTTTTCTTTACATCTATGTTTTTGTTCTCGAGCATTGTTTGAAGTTTGAGTAAACTTAATGATTTGATGAATTGAGTAAGCTATGTGTTTTTAGGAACTGTCTAAGTTATCTTTATAGGGAACTTAATTGATCTCGAGTAAAGTAGTGTGCTTGATGATTTATACTTAGTTGTTATACTTGTAATTTGTTCCTCGAGTAACCTTGTATATTTTCGAGTATACCAGTTTCAATTTATACTTAGTTTATTTCTCTAAGACTTTTGTTTTGATTGAGCGTGCTTGAACTTTATTTCCCGAGTATAACTGTGATTTTGATTCCGAGCATACTTGAGTAGAACTTTGCTTGGCAGTTTGCTCGAGCATAGTTATTTTTTGAATTTAAAAATGCTTTAAAGTTTTTTGGCTTTCTATTTTTACAAAACGTCAAAAGACTTTAAAAATTCACTATCAGACAGAATGCTAATATAAAAGGGGGACTTAACACTTTCACAAACACTTTTTCCTTCTCTGCTATTACATTTTGTTGGGACTTATGTTTTAGACTGATGCATCGAAGTATTATTATTATGGGTGAAAAATATATTAATATTTTGGTCTCAACCAAGGGTGGATGGCTTGAAGACCAAGACATGCTAGACTAGTATAAATAGATTTATTTGTTTATTTGTCTAGAGTCAGTGCATGAGTGAATATATATATATATATATATATTGTAAACTATTGATTATGTATGTATGATTGTTCTTTATGACAATCTTTTGTCTTATGAAATCATACTACCATATCCATTTGTGTTTCTATTACAATTGTTTATCCTATTATTGATTGTTAATCGAATCAAACTCACTACATACGTCTATAGATCTTTCAAGAGTGAATACATGTTGTTGATTCGATGCTTGCTCAGATTCGAGCTCCTCCGTTAATACCGATTATTCATGCTTCCACATCGGGGCTCAGTTCAAACAATTGGTATGTGAGCTGAGGTTATCGAATCGTTCAGACCAACCGCTGAATCTGATTCAAGTCGCTCTTGAATCCACCATGGACGTTAAACCGATGAAGTTTATTGAAAATTTGTTTACGGTTTTGAAATCATTTGATGGTTTGGTAAAAATTTATGTGGATAGATGTTTGGGTTGATGACATGTTCAGAGATTCAACATCAATTTTGTTAGGGCTCGGATTTTCAGTATCCTCAGCAAACAGACTGATATAGGATACGGTATCCTCCAAAGGCAATAGGTATCCTAATTATATTATATAATTAACATATCGTCAGCTACTTTCCTTGTTTACCACATCAAAGACCGGTGCAATGATCTCCTGAAAGCTCGCACTTGCTGTTATTGGAGTGTGGCCGATAAGGAAAACATGTGGGATTGAATAATCAACGGCTAATTGGATTTGGTCTCACATTTTCTAAATTATAGGCAATAGTTGTTAGACTTTGTTTATAACACACACTCGAGAACTTACTAGTACTCGCATTCTCTGTAATCACGATCAAAGTTTAAGTTCCACACTTGTAATCACCTTTATTATTAATAAACCGGTGGTGACCGGGGTTTTTTTATTGTTATCCTCAGGATAGCAAGTTTTTTCCTCGCAACAAATCTCTGTTTTCAAGCCATCTTTACAAGCACCTAGCCCCGATTTACTAATTTGGTTACGAAATCACTTTTGTTAATTTTTTACCAAAACAATTTGACGCCCACCGTGGGGCAATCGGTGCTTTAATTCATCAAAACCGTTTGTTCAACTCTCAATTACTTTCATCTCTTCTTAATGGCCTCACAACCCAAAACCAGTGCAGTCTTCGCTCCGGTGGTCACTGCTGCTTCAAATGTCAACCCAGGACCTCCACCACTATCGAAGAAGAATACTCAGCCCAGAGGAGAACTTCGACCATTTGAGGGATCCTCTACACGGGTAGATCTGGTTATTTCTAACAATGATATTTTTGCTTTAATGAAACAAGTCAAACACACATGGAGCAGAAAGAAAAGACAAACTCAAGGCTATTTAAGGAGATTGAATGAATCAAAAAGAATCAAGGGCAGGAGGCTACTCCAATCATGCCCAGGATTCTTGATTTTGGTTCTCCGGGATCAATCATCTTTCAGAATCCTGGATCCTTGGGGACACAATCAACAACGACTCCGTCTCAGTAGCAATCAGGATACGGAGGAACTTATCTTCTGGTATCCTCGGAATTACCAAGACCAACGAGGCTAGATTTCATCAACATGCAGCCTCGTTCAACCATGCCAGCCGGTATATTCTCGTCAGGATCTCCCATGGTGTCCTCTGAAGTATATGTTGGAGATGACATCCCAATGCAGGAGTTACCTTATCCTGAGGATACCCTCAATGGACAAACTAGCCGTCAAGGCTCAGGATACCAGAGACCTAACCATAACCTCGGTAACAGTTTATTTAATGCTAATTTATACACTAACCGTGGACATGTGCAGGATAAGAGGATATCCCCCGAGATAGCATGGGAACTGCAAAAAATGAAGGATATGATTTCTAATGTCCCAGGGATAATACGTCCCATAGCTGAATTACCCGCAGGTAGCCACAAGTTATCTAGGTTTACTTGGCCTATATGCGATGCAAAAATCCCCATGAAGTTCCAAACTCCCAGCATGAAGCTCTACGACGGCACTACGGATCCTTAGGAACACGTAGCTCAGTATAGAAAAAGGATGGAGATCAACCCCATCCCCATTGACATCAAAGAAGCTTGCCTATGTAAGGGATTCGGCTCAACATTAATGGGGACAGCCCTCAAATGGTTATTGAGTATTCCTTCCAACACTATTACATCATTTTCTCATTTGATTAATTTGTTCAATAATCAATTTTCTTGTAGTAGATCTTTTGAGAAAATAACAGGTGACTTGTATAGAATTGTTCAGCGTAATAATGAATCCTTAAGGGATTACATAACCACATTTAGCAGGGAAGCTTTAGAAATCCCCAACCTTGACATGGCAGCTGCTGTCGAAGCCTTCAAGATGGGACTAAGGAAGGATTCTCCTTTCTATGATGACCTTGTCATCACTCCATGCAGGAATCTTGATGAAGTCAGAAACAGGGTATTAAGATATATTCGGCTAGAGGATGACAAGAAAGCTCATGGAAGCTCGGTTATTCCGAAGTATGAATCTACCAATAGAAAGTCAGACACTCCACAAAAGTACACTAGGCCCAAGCCTTATTCCAAGCAGGATAATCCCAGGATAAATGCTATGGATGAAGATGAGGATGATGAAGAGTATCCTAAAATCTCTGAATATTGTTTTAATATTGATATTAGTGGTGTGATTTGTGCAATATAGGATATAGGTGACAAGGCCAGATGGCCTAAGAAAAATGAAAAGCCCGGATCCATCAAAGACAAGTCCAAATGGTGTGCATTCCATGAAGATTTTGGCCATCGCACTGAAGATTGCATAGCACTTCGGAAAGAAATAGGATATCTTCTCAGCAAAGGATACCTGAAGGAACTATTTGGAAAAAACAAGAACAAGAGTTAGGATCCTGTCAAGATACCTGAAAGGGCACCTTCTCCTCCACCCGGAGCTAAGGTTGTATCCTTTATCTCGGGAGGATCCGACATCTGTGGAAACTCATATTCAGCAGCCAAGAAGCGTTCAAAAGAAACAAAGATAGACAACGGAGAAAGACCTCTCCGCACTTCCACTCTGACAACTCAAAGGATCATCTCCTTCGATGAGGAGGACCGATGTGATCTTGTACATCCCAACCATGATGGTTTGGTAATCACTTTATGTATAGCTAACTGTTTTGTGCGTAGGATACTTGTTGATGGAGGAAGCTCTGTGAACATTATCCAAATGGATGCCTTAAAGAAGATGGATATTCCGGAAACAGAAATTATCCCAAAATCCTTAGTTCTAGTAGGATTCTGTGGCAAAACCAAGAACACTTTGGGAGAAATCAAACTTCCAATATATATTGAAGGAACTAACTCTCTACAAAAATTTTGTGTTATTAACTCATTATCTTGTTGTAATGTGATATTAGGCAGGCCCTGGATCCACAACATGAAGGCAGTACCCTCAACTTATCATCAATGTGTGAAACTGCCAAGTCCTTGGGGAGTCATCAAAATTGATAGTGATCAGCAAGACGCCAAGGAATGTTATGCTTCGTCAATGAAGTGGACCACAAAGCCTACTCAAGCATAGCAATTATAGAAACTACCGGGGAAGGTCCTACAAGAAAGAGAGTAGGATGTAAAGGAAGTATCTTTGGATCCTCAGGATATTGAAATCAAAGTATTATTAGGATCAAGTATTCCTTAGGATATTGAGATTAATTGATATCCTTCCTAAAGAAAAGAGCTTCTACCTTTGCCTGGAAACATGAAGATATGACAGGTATCTCTAAGTCTATAATTACTCATAAACTGGTGTAGATAAATCTTTCAGGCCGGTACATCAAAAGCGAAGGAAGTTTGCTCTTGAAAGAAAAGCTATCAAACAAGAAGAGGTGCAGAAGCTGCTCAAAACCAAGATGATAAGAGAGGTCCAATATCCTAGATGGTTGGCCAATCTAGTTGTTGTCCAGAAGAAAAATGGAAAGTGGAGAGTGTGTGTGGACTTCACAGACCTGAATAAGGCCTGTCCAAAAGATCCATTTCCACTCCCACACATCGACTCAATGGTGGACGCTACTGCTGGCCACGAGCTGCTAACCTTCATGGATGCATCCTCATGATTCCAACAGATTCAAATGGAGCCTTCAGATCAAGAAGATACAGCCTTCATGACTCCCACAGGTATATAATGTTATACTACAATGCCTTTTGGACTAAAAAATCCATGTGTAACATACCAGAGGCTAGTCAACATGATGTTCAAAGACCAACTGGGGGACACGATGGAAGTCTACATAGACGACATGGTGGTAAAGTCAAGAAAGGCTGAGGATCATCTCAAAGACTTGGCAACAGCATTTGACATCCTGGATGAGTATAACATGAAGTTGAACCCAGCCAAGTGTCATTTTGGTGTCAAAACGGGAAAGTTTCATGGATATATGGTTACCAAGAGAGGAATAGAAGCAAGCCCTGAGCAGATCAAAGCTATCCTGGATATCAAATCAGTAAGAAGTGTCAAAGATGTCCAAAGGTTAATGGGTAGAATAGCAGCTCTCAACAGATTCATCTCAAGATCTTCAGAGAAGTGTAAAGACTTCTATGATATCCTGAGGAAGAATCAAAAATTCAAATAGGGAGAGAAGCAAAAAAGGGCATTCGTATACTTGAAGGAATACTTATCCTCAGCACCACTCCTGATGAAGCCGGTTGATGGTGAGCCATTATCCTTGTACTTAGCTGTTTCGTGAAGTGCAATAAGTGCTGTCTTAGTCAAAAATCACGATGGTCAACAGTATCCAATATATTATGTAAGTAAAAGTCTACTAGATGCTGAATCAAGGTATTCTTATCTTGGAAAGTTGATTTTAGCACTTATAATGGCTTCTACTAAATTAAGACATTATTTTGAAACTCATGTTATTCATGTAAAAACTAACTATCCTATTAAAGCTGTTTTGAGAAAACCAGAAATGTCAAGTAGGATGGCAAAATGGGTTGTGAAGCTTAGTGCATACGATATCTTGTATGAACCAAGGACAGCCATAAAATCTCAGGCATTTGCCGACTTTGCGGCTGATTTTAGCCAGGATATACTTGAGGAAGTAGAAGAAGAAGTTCAACAACTGGATATCAAGGAGAGTTGGACTTTGCATACCGATGGTGCCTCCAACATAAGAGGAACAGGTCTCCTGCTAAAATCGCCACAGGGGGACATAATACATCTATCTATATCTTGTGAATTTCAAACTACTAATAATAAGGCTGAATATGAAGCCTTAATAGCTGGTTTGCAATTAGCTAAGGATATGAAGATCAGGTATCTTCAAGTTTATGTTGATTCTTTGTTATTAGCTCACCATTTAATGGCTCTTATGTAGTGAATGCAGAAAACTTAGTAAAATATTTAGAAATAGTTAAGAAATTAGCTATGTGTTTTGAAACATTTAATATAGTACAGGTACCAAGGGAAGAGAACACTGAAGCAGATGCCTTAGCAAATTTGGCATCAGCTCTCAAAATACAAGAATCTTAACTCCAGCAACGAGGAAGAACCAAGAAGTCCTGGAGACTTCGAATCCTGAAAATAAACTAATATCCTGGACCCATCACATAATGCGGTATCTTCAGGATAACGAGATTCCAGAAGGATAAAATCCAAGAGCTTTCCGAATGAAGGTAACCCAGTATATTATCCTAAATAATAACATGTATAGAAAATCACTTGCAAGTCCATACTTGAGATGCTTGGAATATCAAGAAGCACAAGAAGTTCTCAAGGATATACATGAAGGTGATTGTGGAAACCACGCTGGGGGCAGAGCTTTAGTATCCAAGATACTAAGGACAGGTTACTTCTGGCCAACAATGAAGAAGAAAGCAATGAACTTCTCCAGAAAATGTGATGCTTGTCAAAGACATAGCAACATCTTGCATCAACCGACTAAACCATTATATCCTACCATATCCCCGTGGCCATTTATGAAATGGGGAGTGGATATTGTGGGAAAGCTGCCTAAAGCTCCTGGTGAAAGGGTCTTTATGTAGGCAATGACAGATTACTTCTCCAAATGGATCGAAGCTGAGGCAATTGTTCAAGTTAAAGAAAAGGATGTGATCTCATTCATCAAACGCAATATCCTGACAAGATTTGGTATCCCGGTAGAGATTGTCTGTGACAATGGATCATAGTTCATTGGTAGTAGAACAACCAACTTTTGTGAAAGTTGGGGAATCAAGATGGTAACCTCAACTCCAATACATCCTCAAGCCAATGGTCAAGCAGAATCCAGTAACAAGATCATCATCAACAATTTGAAGAAGAAATTGGGATCCAAGAAGGGAAAGTGGGCTGAAGAACTACCATTTGTTCTTTAGGCTGATAGAACCACTTCAAAAAATGCAACGGGACAAACACCTTTCTCTTTGGTGTTTGGGGCCGAAGCTGTTATCCCTACAGAGATGGTGATCCCCATAGCAAGAACCAGCATCCAAGATACTGAGTCCAACAACCAAAGCCTTACTAAAGACCTAGATACAATTGATGAATTCAGAGATCTCGCCAAGATCAGAATGGCAACATACCAACAAAGGATAGCCAAGTCCTACAACAAGAATATTCAGATTCGAAGATTCCAAGTAGGAGATATGGTGATAAGAAAGGCATTTCAGAATACCACTAACCCAGCAGATGGAAAGCTAGCTCCAAAGTGGGAAGGTCCCTACTTGATCGATTCAGAAGCAGGAAAAGGGGCCTACAGGTTAATCACTATGGAAGGTGTTCCTATACCAAGAGCCTGGAACGCTATCCACCTTAAAGTATATTTTTGTTAGTATCCTTGACTGGTATATTCGTATCCTCAGGATAAAGGTATGTTCCCTCATCTACTTTTATACTTTTGAACTTAATTATCTCTAAATCAAGTTTACTGACTTAAGCATCGGAGGGGTGTTAGCCAGGATAACACCCACCCCTTATCAAGAGTTTAATGTGTTGCAGTTATCCCAAGGATATATTATCTTCACAATAGTCAGAGGCTGATCACCTCACACATGAATAAGATATCCGTGATATCTTCTAAGGTTTAAAGGTCTTCACCTTTCCAACGAACACCTGGAGCGCACGAATAAGATATCTTGGATATCTTCTAAGGTTTAAAGGTTTTCATTTTTCCAACGAACGCCTGGAGCGCACGATGATTCAGATATAGTTCGCGGTAGGTGGACCAGACTAGCTTATAATCCGTTTGTTGTTGGCTATATGCCGAATCCTTAAGATAAGTGGCAGACGTATCACATATACGGTTTATAACATTTTCATGTTATCTAAGGTTTATAACATTTTCATGTTATCTCAAGTTTTGGCATTGACATGCCCGTACGTTTGGGACTTTCTCAGTATTATCTTAAGCTTAGACATTTTCATGTCTCTTAAGTAAAGGCCTAGTCGCCAGTGCAAAGGCTTTATAGCCAGTAAATGGGCTTTATCGCTAGGTTTATCTAACTTTGTCTTGACAGATCGAAGATCGGACAATCACTAAATGGAGAGATGTTACGCAGTTGTTTTTGACTTAGCGAAACTCTAGAAACATGATACTTCAAAAAGCTCATCAATTGGGGACATCATATGTAAGCTAACTAGATTTATAAATGATCTCCATGAAGGTACTCTTTACACTTAGTTCTATCACTCAATTTATATTTTAAGGTATGATCTTTTGGTTTGATTGTGATAACTCACACAAGGCATAAGAATATATTATCCTTAAGATATTTATATCAATTCCTAATAAGTCTTTTGATTATGTTTTCTAAAAACATAAAAGTATTTTTAGATGATCCTCAGGATATCTTAATACAAAGTCTTAAAAGATACTTTTTATGAAACTATAATTCTCAAAATACTCAAGAAGCGTGTTTTGAAGAAACATTATTCGAAACAGTAACTTATTTCAAAAATTAAAGACATGTAACATTCCAACTAAAACTTATAAGTTACTGAACACAATGCTTAAAGCCAAAAGATTATATTATTACTAATCATAAGTGCAGGAAAGTAAAAAGGCAACACTGAGTTTCGTCTTGAAAAGCCAAGATCCCTCCACCCAAGTATTGCCAGATGTTCAAAAGTCAAGATAACATGGGCTTCGTCTTGGAAAGTCAAGATCCCTCCACCCATGTATCCTTATATCCTAAGCATAATATTGTTCAAGACAGAAAAAGTAAATTGTTCAAACAACCATTACAACCCAACATCAAACCAACAAACACAAACACATAAAAATTAGGCTCAAGCTTTTTCTTTACCGCCATCACTGCCCATTTACACCTCGCCACCGACAGCCTCCACCCTTCATCCTTGATCGCCACTTCAACAACCTCCTCTGCAAACTTCTCCATACCACTAGGACCAGCATCCTCCACATTCTCACCATTAAGCTCGGTCAAGACTCTCTCCCAAGCAGCCACATCCCAAAAAGGAGTCTCCAGCCCTGCATCCTTAGCCATCCTAAGCCGGGACTGAAAAATGGAGACAGCAGCCGATTTCTTTGCTCCCTCAGTAACCTCCTGGATCTGCACAAGACAATCCGCCTCTTGGTGGACTAGATCCTTCTTGGCCAGAAAGAGTTCTTGCTTCAAGTCCTCGATCTCTTTCGTCTTCTTATCAAGAAGGCTGGTTTTGGCGTTAGCAATCTTTGCCATCTTGGCAATACGAGAGTTGGCCTCAAGAAGCTCATGATGGAGATCATTGAATTTGGAGGATAGCAATCCTAGTCCCTGCCAAATCAAAATAGCCTCAGCATATGTTATCTACAGGATACAAGGGTAAAACACAAAAACATACCTGATTAAATTCAAGATCGCATGTCGGAGAGGAATCGGAAGTATCTTGGGTCTTCCTCTTTTTCGAAACCTTAGCACGACTGACTTCGGGTTTAGGCTGAGGGACAGGAGCGGCTTCTTTCTTCTTAGTGCTACGAGTAGAGACCATGCTGTCAATGTCGTCCAAAGCAAATTTACCTACGAGTGTACAGGTTAGTATCCCTAATCCTTAGAATATCTATACTAACAATTCAATGTTCCTTACTAGAGAGCTCACAGACGGAGATGGCTCTTGAATGCTTGACTGGAAACAAAATGTCCTCTCTTTCTCGTCAATGAGGTAGAAAGAAGATAGCTTGCTCTCGGTATCCTTCCTGGGAGGAGCAATCTCGAAGAACATCAGAGCTACAAAAGACAAAAAAAAAACATAACAATCAGCAAAGATTTCAGCGTATATCTTCAAGATAATGTATCCTACTTTTGGAAACCCAAAGGTATGGAAGATTCTAAGGATGAGGAAGAGAATCTCTTCTAACAAAGAAGAATTGTCTCTTCCATTGGTCGTTATTCTGGGTATTTCTCAGAACAAGCGGGATTCGGCCGGATTTGGTTTTAAGAAGATATCTTGAAGATTCATGGCTGCGAAGGTCGTAAACAGAAGCAAGCTTAGAAAGGGTGAAATCAAGAGCATGGTCGGCGATTAATCTCTCTAAAACAAATAAGGTCCGCCAAACCATGTGCATGGTCTGGGCAAAACAAAGACCAGTTCTGGAAAAGAACTCGGTGGTAAAGCCAGAAAATGGGTAAGAAAAACCGATTTTAAACGGAAAAAACGGGACGCATATTCAGGTTTTAGAAGCAAGATAAGAAAAAAGAGCGGCATGAAATGGTCTGAAAACAGTTCCAGCAGGTAAAAAACCCCGAGATCGAAGTTTCGTGATACCGGTGTTACCAAAAATGCATATCTCGTTCGCAGGACTTGCGAGGAGATTCTGAGAAACAAAATCCTCAATACCGGAAGATAAAAGTCTTGGACTCATGATTTCGCAAAGATAAAGGAAAGAAAGAAGAAAAGAAGTTACCTGGATGGAAGAGAAGACGTATAGAAATGTTATTTATCTGGGTAGTTATATGGACCACCTAGGGTTTGTAAATCATCAAGACGACTGACACGTGTATCAAAGATCCACTGCACATAAAGGAATTCAAAATTCAAAATTTGAAAATTTTACAGCTGTATACCCTTATCTACAGCTATTAAATTTGGGGACAATTATTAAGGCTCGGATTTTTAGTATCCTCAGCAAACACTATTCAAACTGATCTAGGATACGGTATCCTCCAAAGGTGACAGATATCCTAATTATATTATATAATTAACACATCTTCAGCTACTTTCCTTGTTTACCATGTGAAAGACCATTGCAATGATCTCTTGAAAGCTCGCACTTGTTGTTATTGGAGCGTGGCCGATAAGGAAAATGTGTGGGATTGAATAATCAATGGCTAATTGGATTTGGTCTCACATTTCCTTAATTATAGGCAATAGTTGTTAGACTTTGTTTATTATAAATATAGCTCTAAACATTGATCTTAACACACACTCTAGCACTCGAGAACTTACTAGTACTCACATTCTCTGTAATCACGATCAAAGTTTAAGCTCCACACTTGTAATCAACTTTATTATTAATAAAACGGTGGTGATAGTTTTCACCACCCGGGGTTTTTTTCTTGTTATCCTCAGGATAGCAGGTTTTTTCCTCGCAACAAATCTCTGTGTTCAAGCCATCTTTACAAGCACCAAGTCCCGATTTACTAATTTGGTTACAAAATCCCTGTTGTTAATTTTTGACCAAAACAAATTTCATTTTTATTTGGTCATATCAGTCTAGATATGATGTAACAGTGTTTTTAGCTTGTTTTGGGGCAAAACTGTTCTTGAAGATGATTTTCAGATCTGTAAAGGCTGTTGATAGATTGAAGATAGATTGTTGATATCGAGATGACTTGGATATTGCTATAGCGATTATTTTCAGAATACGAAGCTGGTTTCTCAATCTGAAAGATAAGGCTTTTCTATGCTTATTATTTTTATTCTTTTTTTTGATATAAATGTGTTGCTCGAACAGTAAATGGTAATATTAAAAAACATTGCTACTGGTACAATCTGATAAGTAAAAGTCAAGAATGAACAGGTAGTAGGAGCAATCTAATCATTGTTTGTAGCAGTAGATGAAAGATGCAAAGTGAATATTCAAGCAGGTTCTGTATTGGAAATTCATTGATTGATGATGCAGAAAAGAAGTCGGGATGTTTCGAGCATATAAGAATGGTCTCGAGTTTGTAAAATGACTAAGTGTTGCTTCAAGCACAAAATGTGTTTTTCTCGAGCACATTTTATCTCGAGCATATGTTATCTCGAGCACATAAAGTTTGGATTCGGGCACATGAACCCCGAGCACATCCTTGTTTATCTCAAAACAATCTATCTTTTGGTCTCAAGCACACTTTGTTTTACTCGAGCAAACCTTCTTCAAGCACAACGTTGCTTTTGAGCATGCTCAGGTAAATAAAAGAAAAATACAAGTCTTTCTCTCGAGCACACCTTTGCTTTTGAGCATGCTCGGGTGAAGAAAAAAAAATACAAGTCTTTGTCTCGAGCACACCTTTGTTGTTGAGCATGCTCATTTAAAAAAAATCAAGTCTTTGTCTCGAGCACATCTTTGCTCTTGAGCACGCTCGAGAAGAAAAACATGAATGATTAATAATTGGCATATCTTTTACTCTCAAGCACGCCTATACTCACGAGCATATCTATGTTTGGACAAGCTCGAGAAGGGATTTAAAGGAAATATGTGTGCTCGTAAACAGAAAGATTGCATTTGTGAAACAATTTCAAGTTTTGAAGAAACTTTTGAGATGTTTGGTGCCATTGACCATTTGACTAAGCTGAGCTTTACGGAAGATGTATACAAGGGGTATTTTTGTAAATTTTCCAATCATCAACAACCAAAACGAACTCAAGCCTTATCAAATTTCACGACTTCATCAAAGAGCTTTACAATAACAGGTGTTGACCAAGCTTACGGATTTAATCACTTATGAGAGTCAACCAACATAATGTTTTGTTTATTTGTGTTTATCACAGAATTCACAATCTTGGTAAGGATGGTCAAGATTGTTTCACCCACACTTGTTTTGAAGACACATTTTAAAGAAAATTGCAACGAAATTGAGAGAATAAAAATTCATGAGTTTCATTAAAAATTGCTAGCTTCAAACCAAGTGAAAAGACTCAAGTTAATGAAAAGTTGATCAAGATCAATAATCCAAGATTCTTTATAGACATTTCATTGTTCGCAAGTTTTCACATCTCCTAGTACGAATGAGAAGATAGATTCATCGCTAGTAACACTGTGAACGGATGATCAGTAGAGTTTAACCTAAAACAGTCACTTGAACAATCAAGAATGGGTGTTGTTTGACTTGAATGCTATCTTGATTCAGGGAATGGTTTGAAGATGATTTACAACGGAAGAAATGAGTTTGAAGAATGGAAGATTATTTGATGATCACATCGAGTTTATTTCTTTTGTGATGACCTTGTTACTTGAAGTTGATCTTTGAAGTTCAAAGGCTCGTTTCATATGCCCATACAATTGTATCCAAATGTGATATAGGAGAAATGATCTAAAATAAACAACGGGAAAAGCTTAAGTGAGGGGGAGAATTTCAATGAAAGACAACAGGTTTTGAGATGATCATGGAAGAAATTCGATGGCATCGGTCTAAGGGGGAGATTGTTGGGACTTATATTTTAGACCGATGCATCAAGTTATTATTATTATGGGTTGAAAATATATTAATATTTTTCTCTCAACAAATGGTGGATGGCTTGAACACCAAGACATGTTAGACTAGTATAAATAGATAATTTGTTTATTTGTCTAGAGTCAGTGCATGAGTGAATATACATATATTGTAATTTAGGGTTTTATCCCAAAGGGTGAGAGAGTCTCCGCCTCCGGGATGAGCTCTCCTGGGGTGGCTGACATCTATTGATTATGTATGTGTGAATGTATAATTGTTCTTTATGACAATCTTTTAACTATTGAAATCATACTACCATATCTATTTTTGTTTTGATTACAATTGTTCATCCTATTATTGATTGTTAATCGAATCGAACTCTCCACATACGTCCATAGATCTTTCAAGAGTGAATACATGTTGATTCGATCCTTGCTCAGATCCGAGCTCCTCCGTTAACACCGACTATTCACGCTTCCGCACCGGGGCTCGGTTCTCACACATTTTGTTTTCTCGTGCCCTAAATTCAAGCTGTGCTCTCTCAATGTAACAACTTGTGATCTTATTTCTCAATTCCGACTTGGTAGGCATCAAATTAATGATTTTCGACACCTAGTTGCTAGGTTTACAATTGTCTAAGAGCATGTTCTTAAAGACATATTTGTCTATTTGATTCTCATTGCATTTATGTTTAATTGTATCTTCTAATAACTAATTTGTGCTTTGAATGTGTTTATTGATTGTGCAAAACTGATGGCCTACAAGTTCGAGCCCAAGCACAATTTTTGTACCTTGCTGGAAGTCAATGCTAAGAATCAAGCATTAGAACTGATGATTAATTAGCTCTAACAGTCAAACCTCTAATTTGCTCTTACTGAGAACCCAATCTTGTATCGAAATCAATTACAAGATTTCTAGGAATCTGCACAGTATGTTGATGATGTGATTGGAGAGAGCATTAAAGCCACTATTTAAGGGCGAGAAATTGAAATCACTAAGCAAAGAATAAGAGAAAGGCTTCATGTGACATTTGAGCCAAAACAAGGTACACCTCAGTACGTATTTACCGATTAAGCAAATAAACGCCATTTGCGTAAAAAACGAACGATTAACCGAACGGGTCAGGTTATGACCCAGATATCTCGGGGGGCCATCTATGAGTGATATACATTTAATACAAGCTAAAACATTAGAAATATGGCCTTAGTTTGATAGCAAACAAGTTTAACGAAAATATGCTCGTTTAACCACCCGCTATAAATTTAAACGCGAAAGATAGTTACAAACCAAGCATTGTATCATCCTTTAATCCGAAAAAGACTTACCAAACACTTGTTTGAAATGTCTTAAACGATCCGTGAAAATATTTCTGATTTTTACAAACATATAGTATGTTTTTATAATTTTACACAAAACTAGCCGAAAAACTCTTGTTTTCACGTTGTTTAACGCACCCGATAAGTTTTTCGCGCCAAAAACCAAACCCGAACTAAATTTGGACCGGGCTTTTCGTATTTGGGCTTGAGAAATCAGAAACTTGGGCCAAAATGGGCCCAAAATGGGCCCATGGACCTCCGATCGCAACATCAGCCCCCCCCCTTTTTATTCCTTCACATTTAAACTAGATCCAACACATTTTCAACATTATTTTCTTGAAAACTCAGGATACAAGTTTTGCTCCAGCCAAAAACCTTCAAACCCTAAGGTAAGGGGCTTAAATAAGTAGCTTTTTTACTTGTTTAAACTTGTTTAATACCATAAAAACATGTCTTGGTTACTAAAAATCATTCCTAACCGTGTAAAAATCCTAAAAATGGTCCATAAACATGTTTTGATCATACACATGGTAAGGAACCTGTTTGATAGTTTTTTTGGCCATAAACACGGATTAAAGGGTTCAAACGGCGTTTTTACGGTTCAAAAGTTCGTTTTTGTGCACTAGCCGAAACCCTAAGTTAGGGGCTGTTATGTTGAAGAAATATTGCTTGGTTTGTGATATGGGACTTGTACCTAGCCTGCTTAGAAGCACAAGAACCTGCAAACTTGATTAAAAAGTCGGAAACGAGCCAAACCCGCTAAGGTAATGCCGAAACACTCGCTTACGGGCTATTTAGGTTAAGGTTGAGATGTGCATATTTTTAGGACTTGAATTTTTGCAGGGACATCAGGGACCATGATAATAAGTCCCTGTTCAAATTTGGTAATTGTTCGACCATCCCAGAATATTTGGCGAATTGACAACCGAATTGGGACGTTTATTTGGGAAAAATAGCTAAAATACTTCAAAAATTATGAAATTTTTCTGAGAACTCAGATTTGATGTATTTTGATAACATATGAATTTTGGGATCATTTGGAGAAGCTTAAAGGTGTTTTGTTTATTTGCGTTCGTGTGAATTTTTATAGCCGAATTTGGGCCGAAAAGAATATCACACGAGCTTTTTACATTATGGAATTGATACAGGTTGATTTGGGACATGATTTGAGTATTTAGGAATTTTTTTGGAATTTTTGGAAATTGTTTGGGGTAAACGGACGATTTTCAGGCGAAATATAGCTTATAAAATGAATTTTTATAAATTAATATATCAGTAAATAAATTCCAGAAATAATTTTATAAAAATCTACATATTTTAATTGATAAGTAGTTAAATTTTCATAATGTAATGATTAACAGTTAATTAATTATGCTAATTTGAATATTAAACAAATTCAGTTTTTATAAAAACCGGCAAGTTCGCGACTAACGAACCTGCGGGAATATCAAAACACCAAAAGTGATCAAAAATCATATTTTGGGACTAATTAAGTGAAAATGAACTTTTCCATGAGAAACCTGGACAATCCGGGTGGATTGTGCGCGTTTCTTCTCAAACCAAACTGAATAAACGGAAACGGGTCCCGTGGCTAATTTGAGACCCCAGTATGTGATCCTTCTTTATAACTTAATCATTTTATTAACCAATACATTTACCCAAGCTTATTTTCCCATAACTGTTTTCTGAACGCGTAAACGAACAACTTGGCCCAGCTGGGAAGACGGGAATCTGAGCCAAGTTCGGTTTTAAGTATTAGACATTGAACAACATCACAACCTAAGCCTATTGCCACTTTCTGAGCGTTCCAGCTACACCCAGATTAGTTATACAGCCCAGTTTAGTATTGAGATTATAATAATATTAAAATATTAATATTATTATAATATTGATTATAGGAACTACTAATAGCGGACCGAACAAACCACGAGCTGATACAGTACTGAATATCTACTAAACCGTGAGTCTCATGACCCCACTCTTTAAACAGTTTTACGAACTTTTGGGGTGAAAAGCATGTTTGATTACATATGCATACCTGAAACATGTATTGATGTGAATTGTCTAAGTGCTAACACACGAAAGTCCCCACGATCACAGTGATTAACTTCGAGCCGGTGGCTTGTGAATAGTACTATTGGTTTGACAAACCCAAACGGAATCGGCCTGGTCGCCGTGTCACATAGCGCCGTTTGCACATGACCATATTTATACAAACAGGCTATGTAGTGTTAGACATAGCTACCGGGGCATGTTGTGGGCGGATAGGGGCCACAGTGGTTGATGGAGCATGTGAAATGGATGCACGCAGCACATACAGTCAAGGCTTCACTGTAGCTTAGCATAATTACATCATTTACATACATACATACTTATTTCATGATTACAAGTGTTAACTTGTGAATACTCATTACTGTTTTCTTGAAACTCGTGAAACTCACCAACTCTGGTAGTTGACCCGTTTTAAACTGCTTTTCAAGTGTACCTAAATCGGAGTAATTTGGTGATCTGTTACTTGCCTGAAGTGTTTGGTCAATGCTATGTGAATAGAAGCAAGGGTGTTAGTAGTAAGAACGTCTAGTTAACGAATTAGTTTTGTTTGTACCACCTATACTGTAAAACAATGATAGAACAAAGAAATGTAATATATTGTAAATTGGTTTGTAATGTTTCTTTATAAACAATGTGTTGATACCAGAGGTGTTTGTTACATTCTCGTTTTGCGCTTCCGCATTGTGCTAGTCGGGGTGTGACAGAAGTTGGTATCAGAGCCATTGGTTATAATGGATTAGGTTATCCCTTAGGGTACCTAAAATATAACCGTAGGCTCGATTAACTCTGGGAAATATTTAAATAATAAATTAATATAATATACTGATGGATGTCGGGATGAACTTGTAGGGCAAGTGAGTTATTATGGTCCGGAACATAATAGCAGACTTGCTTGTACGAGGGAATTCTGGGAGAAGTCGCGGAACGTGTGGTTAGGTAAAAATGACAACATATGTGTATAAAAGGTAATGTATAAGTATATATATACGTAACGCTCATACGTGCTTATGTGGAACAAAGTGTATGAATACATGTACGTACGATACTATTGATGACGGTACATTTTACTATGAATATTATATTCATTTATATTCAATATTGATTTAAATAATAATAATAAATAAAAATTTTAATAAAACTAATATTATATTCTGATATAATTAATATTAAAATTGGTTTAATTAATTAATCTCCTCGACAATAGTTAGCGATAGCAATAGATATTATTCTTATAACTAACCTTTGTGCAGAGTCATGTCAAGGAATAACGACTACGTACCGGAAGAAGAACCGGTAATATCTGTAGAGGAGGATCCCGAGGAAGAATCAGAGGAGGATCCAGAAGAGGAGGACCCAGAAGAGGAGCCCGGGGAGGAAAAGGAAGAGGTGGAAGAAGAAGTTATCTGTAGAGAGCTACCCAGGAATGTGCCTGATCTATCTGGCTACAGATGAAATAGTTATCCACCCAGGTCACCACGCAGGGATCAAGACGAAGTTAACAGTCAGTATCGTTCACCTGATAGAGCAGCCAGATCACCCACTCCACCTATTCACCTGTCGCCGACGGCTTCAGCTACTGCGTGAGTCCGATAGACTGCTTGTATTCGGGTAACCCCGATTGACCCTACCTCGATTCCATTCAGATCTACCCACGACCGAGGAGGACCTTCACGTCCTAGGGCGGATACTTTATCTTCCCGTTCGTTGGGTATACCTACTCCTCGCCCTGACCTCCCAAACGCAGGAAACAACTCTTGGATGGCTGTCCTGACTGACCGTGTGATAGACCACTCGATAGCCATAACTAACATTAACCAGGAGAAGAGGGACGTGACTTAGTACTTATCGACGTTACATCAGATAGTACTGAACTTGCAGCAGTCAGATGCCTACCACCACTGGTTTTTGGATAGGGTGACAGTTCGGCTGTGGAACTGTTACTGGGTGATTACGGTGCTGTTATTTTTATGTTTGTGGTTAGCCTATTGTCAGTATGGATAGATGCGGAATATTACAATTATGTGTACATGATCTTTTGATACTCCATGTATGTATATAATAGTATGTTATATTAACGTGGAGCACAATTTTGTACATTATTACAAGCACTGACCCTTATAGGGTTAAGTCTAACAGTCACTTAGTGACAGATTTTGATATATACATGCAAGCACTGGCCTTTATCAGGCTAAGTCTATGTATCTTTTATTATCAATGTACATAACAATTTGTGAAATGTCAGTATGTTATTTGGTTTACCTGTACAACATTTATTGTGATTATTATTACATAGTTCCGTAGACTGGAATTAGTACTAATTGGCTTATATTTGTTTATCATTATAGAATGGCCCCAAAGAAAGCAAACCCTATGACTGAGGCAGAAATAGCCGAGATGATTGCTCGGCAAATGCAGGCAGTGATCCCACTTATCGTAACACAAGTAACTGCCGGTGTAAACGCAAATATGCAAACAAACCAACAACAAAACAATAATGCTCCCCCAACCAACAATGAAACAGTTACAAATAACAATTCCCCACCTAATACAAATACCCCTACCAATGCAAATAATCCCCCACCGAACCCAAAAAATGACAATAACAACCCTAATCCCCCTCGAAGGGAATATTCGATCAAAAACTTTATGGCCTGTAAACCGATTGATTTCAAGGGCACTGAAGGGCCAAACGGGCTGATTAAATGGATTGAAAAGACTGAATCTGTCCTCAATATCAGAAATTGTCCACCCGAAAACATTGTCAAGTATGTTGCTTCTACTTTTACGGATCATGCTTTGATGTGGTGAAACACTACGGTGCAGATAAAAGGTCAAGATACGGTGAATCGCATGACATGGGCTGAACTCAAAACACTGATGCTGGAACATTTCTGCCCAAGGAACGAAATTCAAAGGTTAGAACATGAACATTGGAGTTTGGAGATGAGAGAAGCGGATCATTTAGGATACACGAACCGCTTCAATGAATTGGCCTGTTTAGTACCATGGTTAGTAACTCCTGAAGATAAACGAGTTGAACGTTATATTTGGGATTTAGCCCCGGAAGTGAGGAGTTTGGTGAACTCCGTGGGGCACACATCATTTAAGAATGCTGTGACCCAAGCCGGAATTGTGACTTTTGATTTGGTAAGAAGCGGAGTATTGAGAATGACCGGAGAATCAGTGGGTATGAATGAACTGACTACGGGACGAGAGCACAAGGAGGACAATCAAGCAAACGTGCACGTACGACAATAAGAAATTATGCTATAACTGGTTCCGATACGAAGCAAGACAGGTATAAGGGACCCTTGCCAAAGTGCGACAAATGTAATTACCATCATGTGGGAGAGTGCAGATTGCCGGTATGCCATAAATGTGGTCGAACTGGGCATTATGCCCCTAATTGCAGAGCAGGTGCAGAAATTGTGAGCCAGCCAACTCAAACAACTCAACTTCGTCGTCCACCGCCACCGAGACCTCAGCCAATCCGCCAACAACCTATCCAACAAGCTTCAACCGCAGCAACCTACCATGCCTGTTATGAATGTGGCAGCACAGAACATATTAGAAGAAACTGCCCCAAGTTGAATCCAAGAGCAGTTACTAGAACGAACCAAGCATCGACTTCTGGTGCGCCTAGAGGACGCGCGTTCGTTATTGGGTCAGGAGAAGCACGACAAGACCCGAATGTAGTAACAGGTACATTTGTTGTTTATGATCAATATGCTTCTGTATTATTTGATACTGGTGCCGATAGAAGCTTTGTTTCCACTAGTTTTGTATCCCTGGGTAATATGCCAGTTAGTGAACTAACAAATCCCTATACTATAGAACTCGCTAACGGTAACTCTATAACTGTCAACCAAATAATCCAAAACTGTTCCATTATTTTTAATGACCACCCATTCCTTATTGACCTACTCCCGGTAGAGTTAGGAAGTTTTGATGTTATTGTCGGCATGGACTGGTTAACCAAGTATAAGGCAGAGATTGTGTGTAACGACAAGACAGTTAAAATTCTCTTTTCGAATGGTGAGCTGATTGTAGTACAAGGAGAGAAGTCTGGTTTGATGTTACCTCTCGTGTCTCATCTCAAAGTGTTGAAATGTTTACGCCAATGTTGTATGGAATTCTTGGCAAACGTGACTATAAAGAACCCTGATGAGAAACGCGAAGAAGAGATTCCCGTTGTACGTGAATACCCCGATGTCTTTCCTGACGATTTACCCGGATTACCACCGAACCGACAGGTTGAATTCCGTATTGACTTAATCCCAGGATCAGCCTCCATTGCTAAGGCACCTTACCGGTTGGCACCCTCTGAAATGCAAGAATTATCCAACCAATTGCAGGAATTGTTAGATAAGGGTTTCATTCGTCCCAGTTATTCTCCTTGGGGAGCACCGGTATTGTTCGGAAAGAAGAATTATGGAAGTTTTAGAATGTGCATCGATTATCGAGAATTAAACAAAGTTACCATCAAAAACCGATACCCTCTTCCACGAATAGATGAGTTGTTTGACCAACTCCAAGGGGCAAACCATTTCTCGAAAATTGACCTTCTATCCGGTTACCATCAAGTTAAAATCCAAGAGGAAGACGTGTCTAAAACGGCGTTCCGAACTCGTTATGGCCACTACGAATTCTTAGTTATGCCGTTCGAACTGACTAATGCTCCCGCAGTTTTCATGGACCTTATGAATCGAGTTTGTAAATCGTACCTTGAAAAATTCGTTATTGTGTTTATTGATGACATTTTGATATATTCGAAAACCAAGGAGGAACACGAGCAGCATTTACGAACTATTTTGGAACTGTTGAGGCAGGAAAAGTTGTATGCCAAGCTGTCAAAGTGTGAATTTTGGCTACAAGAAGTACAATTTTTAGGGCACGTTGTTAACCGACACGGTATCCATGTAGACCCGAGTAAGATTGAAGTCATCAAAAATTGGCAAGCCCCAAAGTCACCAAAAGAAATCCGCAAATTTTTGGGTTTAGCTGGGTATTATCAGCATTTTATTGCTAACTTTTCAAGCATAGCCCAACCTTTAACCCTTTTGACTCAAAAAGATCGCGCTTACGTGTAGGGAGAAGATCAAGAAGCGGCTTTTCAATTGATAAAACAGAAATATGCCAAGCCCCAATACTGAGTCTTCCAGAGGGAACTGATGATCTGGTAGTTTATTGTGATGCATCCCGGAAAGGTTTAGGGTGCGTACTTATGCAAAGAAACAAAGTCATAGCATACGCTTCTCGACAATTAAAGGTGCACGAGAAGAAATATACCACCCATGATTTGGAACTGGGCGCGGTTATTTTTGCACTCAAGATCTGGAGGCACTATTTGTATGGCACCAAGTGTACAGTATACACCGACCACAAAAGCCTACAGCATATTTTCGATCAGAAAGAACTAAACATGAGGCAAAGAAGATGGGTAGAGCTGTTTAACGATTATGACTGTGAGATTCGATATCATCCGGGCAAGGTTAATATAGTGGCAGACGCTTTGAGCAGAAAAGACAGGATCAAACCACTACGGGTCCGAGCACTTGGAATGATCGTCCAAACCAGCCTCACCGAACAAATTCGTGTTGCTCAAAACGAAGCTCTGAAAGGAAATCACTTAGGAGATGAAAACTTGCATGGGATCGAACAAAACTTTGAAGAAAGAACTAATGAAATTCTATATTACAAAAACCGAGTTTGGATTCCCACTTTCAACAATCTGCGTGACTTAATCATAGACGAACCCCATAAGTCCAAATACTCCATTCACCCAGGAACAGATAAGATGTATAAGGACTTGAAAGAGTATTATTGGTGGCCCGGTATGAAGAAGGACATAGCCACGCATGTCAGTAAATGTTTAACCTGTGCGAGGGTTAAGGCTGAATATCAAAAACCTTCGACAATGTTGCACTAACCGGAAATACCACAATGGAAATGGGAACAGATTACCATGGATTTTGTAACACACCTCCCAAAAACTTCCCGGGGAAATGATGCAATATGGGTGATAGTTGACCGATTAACCAAATCTGCACACTTCTTTCCAATCCGAACCACTTACACAACCGAAAAACTTGCTCACATCTACATCAATGAAATCGTATCCCGACACGGCGTACCCGTTTCAATCATCTCTGATCGTGATAGCCATTTCACCTCTCGTTTCTGGCAAGCAGTATAAGAAGCTTTGGGAACCCGAATTGACCTAAGTACCGCCTACCATCCCCAAACCGACGGTCAATCTGAGCGAACCATTCAAACCTTAGAAGATTTGCTTCGCGCTTGTGTACTAGACTTCGGTGGAAACTGGGATCAACATCTTCCACTAGTTGAATTCTCATACAATAACAGCTATCACAGTAGCATTGAAACGGCACCGTATGAAGCGCTGTATGGACGGAAATGTAGATCACCCTTGTGTTGGAGTGAGGTTGGAGATACCCAAATTACACGATCTGACTAGATTCAAGAAACCACCGATAAAATCCGTAAAATCACAAACAAATTGAAAGTTGCCCGAGATCGACAGAAAAGCTATGCTAATGTTCGTAGAAAGCCGTTATCCTTTGAAATAGGCGATAGAGTTTTTCTGAAAGTATCCACGTGGAAAGGCGTCATTCGATTTGGAAAAACCGGTAAACTAGCCCCGCGATACATTGGGCTATATGAAGTCATTTCTAAGATAGGTCCGGTAGCTTACCGACTGAAACTTCCTGTGGAGTTGAGTTCTATTCACGATGTCTTTCATGTTTCGAACCTGAAAAAGTGTCTTACTGACGAAACCGAAATCGTGCCATTAAAAGACTTAAACATAAACGAAAAACTGAATTTCGTTCTAGAACCGGTGGAAATATTAGAGAGAAAAATAAAACAATTAAGACACAACAAAATCTCTCTAGTAAAAGTTCGGTGGAACTCACAAAGGGGACCTGAATTCACGTGGGAGCGGAAATCCGAATTCAAAAAGAAATACCCGCACCTGTTTCCAAACAAAGACAAAGTTGAATAACCGAATTTTGGGGACGAAATTTTATAACGGGGGGAGAATGTGACATTTGAGCCAAAACAAGGCACACCTCAGTACGTATTTACCGATTAAGCAAATAAACGCCTTTTGCGTAACAAACGAACGATTAACCGAACGGGTCGGGTTATGACCCAGATATCTCGGGGGGCCATCTATGAGTGATATACGTTTAATACAAGCTAAAACATTAGAAATATGGCCTTAGTTTGATAGCAAACAAGTTAAACGAAAATATGCTCGTTTAACCACCCACTATAGTTTTAAACGCGAAAGATAGTCACAAACCAAGCATTGTATCATCCGTTAAGCCGAAAAAGACTTACCAAACACTTGTTTGAAATGTTTTAAGCGATCCGTGAAAATACTTCTGATTTTTACAAACATATAGTATGTTTTTATAATTTTACACAAAACTAGCCGAAAAACACTTGTTTTCGCGTTGTTTAACGCACCCGATAAGTTTTTCGCGCCAAAAACCGAACCCGAACTAAATTTGGACCGGGCTTTTCGTATTTGGGCTTGAGAAATCAGAAACTTGGACCAAAATGGGCCCAAAATGGGCCCATGGACCTCCGATCGCAACAGCAGCCCCCCCCTTTTTATTCTTTCACATTTAAACTAGATCCAAGACATTTTCAACATTATTTTCTTGAAAACTCTGGATACAAGTTTTTCTCCAGCCAAACACCTTCAAACCCTAAGGTAAGGGGCTTAAATAATTAGCTTTTTTACTTGTTTAAACTTGTTTAATACCATAAAAACATGTCTTGGTTACTAAAAATCATTCCTAACCGTGTAAAAATCCTAAAAATGGCCCATAAACATGTTTTGATCATACACATGGTAAGGAACCTGTTTCGATAGCTTTTTTGGCCATAAACACGGATTAAAGGGTTGAAACGGCGTTTTTGCGGTTCAAAAGTTCATTTTTGTGCACTAGCCGAAACCCTAAGTTAAGGGCTGTTATGTTGATGAAATATTGCTTGGTTTGTGATATAGGACTTGTACCTAGCCTGCTTAGAAGCACAAGAACCTGCAAACTTGATTAAAAAGTCGGAAACGAGCCAAACCCGCTAAGGTAATGCCGAAACACTCGCTTACGGGCTATTTAGGTTAAGGTTGTGATTTGCATATTTTTAGGACTTGAAATTTTTCAGGGACATCAAGGACCATGATAATAAGTCCCTGTTCAAATTTTGTAATTTTTCGACCATCCGAGAATATTTGGCGAATTGACAACCGAATTGGGACGTTTATTTGGGAAAAATAGCTAAAATACTTCAAAAACTATGAAATTTTTCTGGGAACTCAGATTTGATGTATTTTGATCACATATGAATTTTGGGATCATTTGAAGAAGCTTAACGGTGTTTTGTTTATTTGCGTCCGTGTGAATTTTTATAGCCGAATTTGGGCCGAAAAGAATATCGCACGAGCTTTTTACATTATGGAATTGATACAGGTTGATTTGGGACATGATTTGAGTATTCAGGAATTTTTGTGGAATTTTTGGAAATTGTTTGGGGTAAACGGACGATTTCAGGCGAAATATAGCTGATAAAATGAATTTTTATAAACTAATAAATCAGTAAATAAATTCCAGAAATATTTTTATAAAAATCAACATATTTTAATTGATAAGTGGTTAAATTTTCATAATGTAATAATTAACGGTTAATTAATTATGCTAATTTGAATATTAAACAAATTCAGTTTTTATAAAAACCGGCAAGTTCGCGACTAACGAACCTGCGGGAATATCAAAACACCAAGAGTGATCAAAAATCATATTTTTGGACTAATTAAGTGAAAATGAACTTTTCCATGAGAAACCTGGACAATCCGGGTGGATTGTGCGCGTTTCTTCTCAAACCAAACTGAATAAACGGAAACGGGTCCCGTGGCTAATTCGAGACCCCAGTATGTGATCCTTCTTTATAAGTTAATCATTTTATTAACCAATACATTTACCCAAGCTTATTTTCCCATAACTGTTTTCTGAACGCGTAAACGAACAACTTGGCCCAGCTGGGAAGACGGGAATCTGAGCCAATTTCGGTTTTAAGTATTAGACATTGAACAACATCACAACCTAAGCCTATTGCCACTTTCTGGGCGTTCCAGCTACACCCAGATTAGTTATACAGCCCAGTTTAGTATTGAGATTATAATAATATTAAAATATTAATATTATTATAATATTGATTATAGGAACTACTAATAGCGGACCGAACAAACCACGAGCTGATACAGTACTGAATATCTACTAAACCGTGAGTCTCATGACCCCACTCTTTAAACAGTTTTACGAACTTTTGGGGTGAAAAGCATGTTTGATTACATATGCATACCTGAAACATGTATTGATGTGAATTGTCTAAGTGCTAACACACGAAAGTCCCCACGATCACAGTGATTAACTTCGAGCCGGTGGCTTGTGAATAGTACTATTGGTTTGACAAACCCAAACGGAATCGGCCTGGTCGCCGTGTCACATAGCGCCGTTTGCACATGACCATATTTATACAAACAGGCTATGTAGTGTTAGACATAGCTACCGGGGCATGTTGTGGGCGGATAGGGGCCACAGTGGTTGATGGAGCATGTGAAATGGATGCACGCAGCACATACAGTCAAGGCTTCACTGTAGCTTAGCATAATTACATCATTTACATACATACATACTTATTTCATGATTACAAGTGTTAACTTGTGAATACTCATTACTGTTTTCTTGAAACTCGTGAAACTCACCAACTCTGGTAGTTGACCCGTTTTAAACTGCTTTTCAAGTGTACCTAAATCGGAGTAATTTGGTGATTTGTTACTTGCTTGAAGTGTGTGGTCGATGCTATGTGAATACAAGCAAGGGTGTTAGTAGTAAGAACGTCTAGTTAACGAATTAGTTTTGTTTGTACCACCTAGACTGTAAAACAATGATAGAACAAAGAAATGAATATATTGTAAATTGGTTTGTAATGTTTCTTTATAAACAATGTGTTGATACCAAAGGCGTCTGTTACATTCCCGTTTTACGCTTCCGCATTGTGCTAGTCGTGGTATGACATTTCACTTGAATGATACTTTTGAAGAACAATTATTATACTCTCAAAGGAGGTTACTACGGATATTCCAAGAAACTATGGGCTATCAAAGGAACATTAATGAGGGCGAGTTTCAAAAATGAATGCTTCCTTTGCTTTATAGATTCTTGATACATCATATGATTCAAAGCTCGCCTCCGTTACTATATCCATCTTGTATAGACAACCATTCAACTTCTCACGAATGATTTTTCAAGGGATGGTTGTAAATTCACAAAGAAATGAAAGAGATAACTTCCTAGTATCTCCCAGATTTCTACAAATAATTATTAATGCTGAGTTGACTGATTTAGCAAGAACTGGTGCCACTCTACCCCTAGAAGATACCAATGCCAAAAGGAGAATCATCAAGCAAGCACCAACCAGCCAATTTGATCAAGAGTTTGGCTTTGATATTCTACCATGGCTGTTAAATCATGATATAGAGATTATGGAGGTTCCACCATCTCCTGAACCTGAAGTTGTGGATGTTGATGAAGATGGAGAGGAAGAAAGTGAGAGTGACAGCAATGACAGTGATAATGATGATGACAATGGAGATGATAATGCACCAAATGATGAAGCTGTTCATGAATGAGAGGTTGTTGAGTATGTGACTGATGATGTAGTTGAAAATCTTTCTGAAGATGATGATGATGTTGTTAAGACTGTTGATGATGTGTAGCAGATTATTGAAGATGTACATGTTTTTACTCCACCATAATCCTTTGATCACTCACCAACTGTGACATTCATCATTTTTTTATTTGTATTCGTTAAGCCGATCGGATTTGTTGTTTTGAATGTATTCTCATTTATCGTTCATCATTAATATAATATTCTCGATGATTTAAGGTTATCGCTCATTCGTTTTCTATTCATTTTGATCAATTAACGAAACTCTAAGGTTTAAAGTTTATATTAAATTTAAAAAATTTGAAAATTATCCAAGTATTATAAGTTTTACTACATTTTTAACATATTTCAAAGTTCAAGGACTAGATTGTAATTATATTTTAATTTCTGATTAAAAAGAACTTGAAAATCTAGGGGTAATTGTGTAACTTAATTTAAATTATATTAATATTTTAATTAACCAGCCCCACCCCCTTTCCTCATCGTTTTCCCGGCCGTGATTTTCCAGCGAACTCTGGCGACCAAGAGAAAGAAAGCAACTGCCAATGAGCCTACTCATGATAAGCCAATTGAGGCAATACCTTTAAGGCAAGTGGCTCCTGACAGTGAGACTGTGGATGAACATATATCAACTGAAAAGATTATTCCTGAAGAAGAAGCTCCCAAACATAAAAGATAAAAATCTGTTGCTATAAACACCAAGAAAGGGACAGCGATGTTGAGGTTCCTGAGAAGAATGAACCACAAGTTGGTGCACTTGATGATCTGTCTTATGAGATGAATTATGATGATTTTGAAAAAGAACCAGAAGTTGAACATGTTTTTTCTCAAATTCGCATATCTGATCAACAGTATGAAAATATCAGAGCTAGAATTGAAGAATTAAGAAAGAAGATCCAAGAATAATAGCTCTTTTAAGATATGGAATGGCATTTGAAGAAGTCAAGATCTAAATGATAAGGACTTGACTATCTTATGGATAAGAAAAGTAAAGAAGAGAAAGAAAGAAAGGCTAAGAAGAGCAAACTTTTTGAAGAACAAATTGCCTTCTTGAAATATTATAATTATGATCCTAAATATGTTGAGAAGATGTCTTCAAAGGACATTGAAAAACTATGCGCAGCTTTGAAAGTCAGAGAAGGAAAAAGAAAGTACTTACTAAACAGTAATTATGACTCAGATCATTTGAATAGAATGGAAATAGAAGACTTTGATAGAATTTTTGAATATGTATCAAAAAGAAGGAGGAAGAAGTTAAATTAAAGAATATCAGAAAAGCAAAACAAGAAGAGGAAGAGGAGAGAAACAAGAGAAGAAAATTTTTTAAATAAGTATGGAGAAAAAAACAAGTTTTTTTGTTGATAATGGCTACCCCTTTAAATATTGTAGAGATTGTGTCTAGAAAGGAGGTTGAAGCCAAATTTCAAATTCTTACAAAGAAGATTTTTGCTGAAGACTGATGTGCTAAAGGTAGTTATAAATTCATTAACTAAAATTATGTTAATCTAGACACTGAGTAATAATTCTAAACTCTTAACTTAACTGAAACTACTAACCGACAAGTGAGCCGGCCGACTCTAGTACAGCTAAGTAAGTTCAGATATCGAACCCATGAGACTCATTGAATTATGCAAACAAGCTAAGTTAGACTCAACTATTGACACGACTATTTAATTATTATTATTTTAAGGGGGGTTTACTGAAAACTAATTTCAAACTAATTAAGAAAAACAAATAAAATAAACAAAAGAAAATTAAGTTGATTTAAGATCAAATGACGATGAAAAACCACCTAGGCTAGAATCCTCAAAGTTTGAGTTATCAATTATTCGGAAAATGCTTTGTTATGGAACCTGGATCATAAAATAGTTATTTAAAAGAAAACCCGAGCAGGACCCCTGACCCTTCTCAAGAAGACACCAAAGGATTTATAGTAATTTCTTAAGAACACCGGTTTTAATATTATACTTCCTTACAGTTATCTAATTAATTATGAACGATTACTTTTATACGAAATTCTACCTTACAGTGCAGAAATCAAAGGCAGTTTAATAAATTCATTTGACATTAATAGACAAAGTTGGAAAATCAAACCTAGACGAACTCCTTAAAAAAAACTAAATCCAGCAATATCTTAATCAACCAAGACATATTAAATAACCTATCACCTTACAGCTTTTTAGGTTAGAGGCACATTTTTATTTATTTGATTATATAATATGTTTCTATGATCTTATTATAAATCAATCACAAAATAGTCAAGAATACATAGTAAATGACCTAACAGAATCATATTATATGACAAAAAATCACCAAGGACTCTTTGAAACAATAAAATTCACCACATAAACCAAGCACACATATGCATCGAATAAATAATATTAAACTCTTTACTGATTCATTAACCCATAATGAAAAGCAAATCCCGAATAAAATAAATCGTCAATCAAAGGTTCATTATGTAACGCCCGTAAATTTCGTTAATCGGCTTGATCATTTATAAATGTTTGTTTAAAAGCCAGTGTTTCATCTTTCTAATTAAGAGCCTTGTAATACGTTTTAAAAGTCCGTTTATCCATCCTTTTCCCAAAACATTGCATCTTATAACCTAAAGTGTTATATTATTATGTAGCACCCGACATTTTCGTTTAACGGCATGCACGTTGTAGAGTTTGTATATTTATCAGGTCTGATCCGGCATTCCTCGGGGACCTCCTTGTTATCACGTTTTACAAGTTAAATGGGCCTAAGTGTAACATTATTATAATAAACCCTAACCTCCTTCCTTCTCCCTCCTCACTACCGATCGGCAGCAGATCCAAGCCCCCATCTCAAATTTCGTGCAGCTCCGGCCACTCCCCGGCCCTCCCGAGTCCAATTCAAGGTCGATTCTATCATAATATAACTCTTTTCACCATTGAACTCTTTGTGGAACACATTAGGTTTGAGTTTTGATTATAACAGTTTATGACAGATTCGTACTCATTTATTGTTCGGTCCGTAACTCGATGAAAATTTATTGTGTTTGATCGATTCTTGTTTCCATGATGTTATACTTTGTGTCTAATTTCCAGAAAGGTAGAATATGTAATTTTTGGACGAGATTTGAATGGTTTTTATGATTTTATAAGATTGATGCGGGGTGACAGATTCTGGTCTGTCTTCCCGACATCATAACTCTTTTTTGTCAAGTCCAAATTGGTTGATTCTACTTCTGAAATTTCATATTTTAATTTATTATTACAACCCAATTGGAATCGTTTAATTTGGTTTGGTAATGATTTTTAAACAAATAAAACACTTTTGTTGCGCACCGAAAGAGCTACACGTACCTTTCTGTGTTGGAGAAATTTTTATGATTTTTTGGTGGATTGGAAAAATATAATAAAAATATTTCTAGATACCTAATACATTTATACAATTTTGGTAAAAATTTCATAATTTATTCCTATGATTTTCCAATGTAATAAAAGACATCTTCGCATGCTAAAATATGCATGTTATACTCGTTATTGATCGATAAGTTCGTTTTAGGCTGAACCGGTGGCTATCCGTTCAAGCATCTTTCGGGGCTGTTTTGATTGAGGTTCTTGCTCCATAATCTTCCTAGGTATGTCCAATATAACATACTTTAATATCGTGAGCATTGGTGTTCGTTTGATTGGTCAACTAGTGATAGATTGAAAACTAGTATTCGGTTATCTAGATTATTGAATTGTTGCGTTTAACGCGAGGTTTGAATGAATTAACAACCAATTCAGTGCGGGTAACTTCGGTTTGATATTCGGGCTGTTGGAAAATTATTTTTTTAATCATTGGGGCTGATTTGGTTGTCGGTTACTCAAACGGGTCGGTACAACGCGAATTAGCTTTTATTTGATAGTTGGTACGTTGTGCTTGCGAGTTGCCGACCCATCCAACCCGTGTAGTGTCGTGTGGGCTAGTAGGCTATGATTATATAAAATTTGGTCCACACGGGGCTGAGTTGGATGTTAAGTGCCTAAACAACTCATAAACGCACATATTCGTCTCGCCTAGCACTTCCGGGGGTAATTTGGGAATTCTTCATTCCTGGAATTATCTAAGGGTGGTTTTGGTAAATATAAGGCCCCGTGGTCTGTTGTAATTGAAATTAGTGAGTACGAGGCTTAGGTAAATCAAACCATGTTAGAACATCTCGTAGGATAAACGAGTCCATTCGGTATCGTTAGTAATTATTGTGTATAATCCGATTGGCGTGCGAGTTGTGGGAATACTTAGGGGTTCTCTAGCTCGTGGTGATTTTGTGCCTCGTGTTAGGTGAGTTCATGATGCCTCTTTTTACCTTTTTACGTTTTGGGCTAGCATACATTACAATTTTACCCGATTTTACTTGTTTAAACTATTTGGATGGTATTACATAGCCTTATTCATACTTGTGCATTTATGAAACCATGTGTGAATAATATTCTATGCCTTAGGATATTTTAGACTCGTTGTGGTCGTATATTCCTTAAGGTTATACATATTACTTGTGGTCTATGTTCGAGGTTGCTATTATACCTAGTATTAATTCCTAGATTATCCATTATTTATGGATTAAATGTGATGATATTGTTTGGTTGAATATTTGAATTAGATGTTTGTAAGTGTGTATGGGAATGTGTATGTGTTGGTAAAATGTGACCGAGTCAAATATATTAATCGGGGAATACCCGGGGTGAGGAGGCCCGTGTTGCATGTTTATGTCCCGACGGGTCAAATATATTAATTGGAGAAGACCCGGGGTGAGGAGGCCCGCCGTTTTGCTAAACCGTGGTCGAGTCAAATATATTACCTGGGGAAGACCCGGGGTGAGGAGGCTCGTGTTGCGTGATTTTGTTTTATTAAACTGTGACCGAGCTAAATATATTACTTGGGGATAACCCGGGGTGAGGAGGCTCGTGTTGCATGATTTTGTTGGTTTTTATTAAACCGCGGCCGGGAAAAATATATTACTCGGGGAAGACCCGGGGTAAGGAGGCCCGTGTTGCGTGTTTAACCAAGAGAAAAGTATTTATCTAATTACTTATGATTTTCTCCAAACCTTTTTATATTTATTAAATAAATCTGATTTATGGATGTTGCTTATAAAACTTGAACTCACTCAGCTTGAGCTGACTTTGTGTGTATGTTAGATTGATTTTCAGGTTAAGAGAAGAATGCTTACCACTTGGACGTGCTCGAGACTGCTTGGTCGGTTGAAGGCATATCTAGTCGGGGAAAATAATAATGAAGACTGTTTACTTTTAATTATTATAAACGCATTTAAATTGGTTTTGGGCATTCTTCCCGGTTTTTGGGAATTTGTTTTTGACACTTATGATTTCCGTTGATTTTATACTTTGAACTGGTTTTGAAATAAAGTGAATTGCTTTGAGTTTTAAATTTTTTGTGAATTTTGGGTATGATTACCAACTGTAGGATTTCCGGAATTCGGGGTCTTACACATCATACGCCTACGCGGTCTAAAGAATTTAGCCTAGCATCTTAAAATCAAACAAACCAAAATAATTAAGTTCAACAACCAAGTTCATGATTAAAATAATAAATTCAAACTAAATAATAATGATGCTTGGCGGAGTAGATGTTGAACCTAAACGCTCTTTGCTCGAACCTACGTGCTTTCTCCTTTATTTTCTTCTTGTTTGCGGCTGGACCTCTCCAAAACTCAAAAACTTTAATGTTGAGCTCCTCCATCTTCTCCCTTTTTTTCAATGCTACTGTCGGGTTTCTTTTTATCCTCTCCTCAACAAAAACGACTTCCCTATTTATTAATTAAAATTGCCGACATATTTGATATGCAGCCCAAGCCCATTTTATTTTTCCTTTATTGACTTCTCTTCCTTGCATCCAACTCACGTGATACAAATAATAACAATAAATAATAGTTAGTAAAAGATTACATGCAATTGATTATAAAGGAATGAATAATTCTCAATACTTCAATCAATTACAAATATAAAATTATTATTCTTTTTATTCCATCAATTAACATGACACAAAATGAGTCTTTATAATAATGACATTTAAAATATGCTATCCTCACATATTACGTTTATTTAGTATTGTAAACGTAACCTTATTTTTAACTCCATCTCATGTGATTTTGTTAAGTATTCAATAATGATATAAAATTATAACCAAAGGAATAAATAAACGATTAAACCGTTTAAGCATAATGTCTCTTTAAAACTTTAAAAATCTAAATATGAGCTAATTAGAAGCAATAATATATATATATATATACATATATATATATGTATATATATATGAACTCAAAAATAATTCAGAAGTGTGGGAAATACTTATATAATTTATATATTATTTAGACCACATCAAAGACGAGGTTACTACTAAACAAAAGAAAGCAAGAATGTAGAAAATTGTTGATGAAATGGCATCCTCTTCTCAATCTCCTGCACATAAAAAGAAGATTGAAAAAGAAGAAGAAGGAGGTGGATGAGCCTTTGTTTTCGGATGAGAAAGTTGATTTGTTAATAATATTATTGAGAGCAAGAGGAGCGGAGGATACTGAATTTGATAAACTCTCAAAAACACACAGATGAAAAGCAGATAAGAGAGTGAATTGAAAACGTACAAAGAGGAAATTAGAAATATTGATATCACTCCTCCTAAAAAGACAAACCTTCATTTTCCAAACTCACAATTGAAAAGAAAAGAAAAGGTGAAGATGTGAAGGAATCTGCTAAGGATAAACTAGAAGAAGAAGAAGACTTTTCTAAAGATCCATTTTTGATGATGAAACCATGAAAATGATCACACACTTAGTGAGAAGAGCCATAGCATATAATGATCTCATTAAATTATCAAACAAAGAAATCAGGATGATATATAAAAGAACTCTTGAAATTGATAAAGACAAAGAGAGGTTGAGGGGAGATGTATATAGTACTCCTGAAGAAGTAAGTGAATATGTCAAAAGGGCTAACCAAAAATCTGACTATGTTCCTAAATTAAGAGGATATTCAACTTCATCAAGACCATCATCCTCAAGACCCTCTTTATATAGAGCACAACGTCCAGCAGCTGAGAGAGAACAGTACCAAAGGATCTTTTCTATGATCCTAACACTGTGCCGCAAGAACTATAATATTTTATGATAATTTCAAAGACTTCAATGTGGAACAACTTATAGAAATGGCACTATTTAAAACTCTTTGACTATCAACAAAGAGAAAAATATGCAGTAGCTCAGCACAACAAGCTCTCAAACTACCTTAAAGAGCAATTCAGAGTTGGGTTTCCCATGTTTAATAAGAAGAGAATGCTTTAGCTCTCTAAAGCTGAAAGGAAAAAAAGACAAAAGAGAATGAGTGAAACAAGATTCTCAAATTTTTTCTATCAACAAACCAAGCAAACCCAAGACAACGAATGAATGATTGTATCAATATGAGAAGGGTTATGCAGGCTCCAAATTCAGAAGTGCAAAGTAATAGTAGAATCTCATAAATTGAATATGGAGAAAGAACAAAGAGATTTCTACTAAGAAATTTGGATGGCTTACGATTAGGAACTATTGAATATGATTCTAAGATGGAGTATTTACAAATTGATGATCTAACTGACATTAAAGAATGGGACTTACCTGAAGACCATCTCTTTTATCTAGAACTCTCCATGTTCCAACAAAGAGCAGCAGCTGTTAGAAATCAAAAAATAAACATTGCCAAGAGAGAAGCTCAAAGAATAATTACAGTTAACAATCTTGAAGATTTGTCTTTAGGATTCTTGTATTTTTCATTTGCTTTGTATTTTCTATATTTTTTATTTGATGTGTAATGCATAAGTGGCAGAATTTTCAATTGTAATCATTTCCTTTTATTGTAATGTAATTTACTACTTTCTAAGGATTTGATGTGTATTTGAAACAAGTGTATGTAATTTAGATGTGTTTAGGTGCATCTGAGTTTGTTCCAATCTAGGGGAGATTGTTGAATCTATGTATTGATACGGAAAGATTGGAATCCTCTCAAGCTCCCCAGAAATGCTAAGTATGGAACTTGAGCAAACTCAGGCACTCCGAGCTAGGTATTTACTATTTAGAGTAAATACAATAATCTAGGCAACTATGGAGTAATAAAACATAATTAAACAACCTCAAGCACGCATACGCATCAACTCGATATAATTAAACCTTTTACTAGTTCATAAAACCATAACATTAACTAAAACCCAAGTCAAAATCAAACATTAACAGAGGTTCATCATAAGCCTAGGCAGTCTATAATATTTAGCCTAGCATAATAAAATCAAACAAGAAAATAATAAAGGAAATCGTGGCGAAAATAGATAAGAACGAAAGATTAAATGTGATAAAACCCGTGGTCTTCGTCCTTGAATAATAAGCACATCACCGGCTGATTCCTTGCCTTCAAACCCGCCAAAATATGCAATCCTCAGCTCCGGGAACTCCAAATTCGGCTATGGCTTTCAGGCTATGATTAGGGTTAAGTTTATGAGTGTTTATATAGACTTTCAAGGCTCATAAACTTAAAATTCATAGAAGATTCTAGAAATCTGAGCCCATGAACTTAAAATTCGTAGAAGATTCTGGAAATCTAAGCCCATAAAATTAACATTCGTAGATGATTCTCCGACTCTCCCATTTGGCTTGTTTTTGCTTGTTTTTCGCCCTCTTTTAGACATGATTGAAACCTGGAACCTAAAATACACAAATATGTTAGTAGTATACAAATCTTACATAAACTGAACAAAACTACTAAAATATTATATACAATAAACAAGGGATTTATATATATTTAGCCTTATATCAAATATCCCCACACTTATCTTTTTTCGTCCCTGAAAAAGTCTAATTTCAATGGAATCAAAATCGGAAAATACGGTCTTAAAAACATATAGGTTATAGTAATTCTCAGATAAACGCAAAAACTGCGATTGCCAATATTGTTGTCCACTTAAACCCAGGCACCAGCCTATCAAGCCCCAAGCACATTTAGCAATTATGTTTAAGTAATATCAAAAACCTATGAGTCTCACACCTTTTGAGTCAAGATTTACCTACCCCATCTCAAGCATAGTAAAGACAATTAAAAATTAAGCTGAAGCAAACTGGTTCAACATATCACCATAAGATAAGAATCCCTTAATGGTAAGAAGAAAATACACTTAGATGGAATTATGAATGATAGGTTATGTGAGGTCGTACGAGCATGCCCTAAATATTATTGAACTTTTTGTCCTATATATTCCTTAAGAAAAGTCCCAATAGTGTATCCTCATAGTCGCTATCCCCTTGGTAACACGTAAATTCTCAGTGTCGTCTAGTATGTGCACTTTGGCCTCTTTTTCTATTTTTGAGAATGTTTTTTTGGCATTTTTCATTACATAACTTTATCTCTCTTTTTTTTATTTTTTATTTTTTTTATTATGCACTCAGGCATCTTTTACCTATAAATATATAACTAAATTCTAAGCTCGTATAAAATTGGACATTTGCGGGGCGTCACCACTCTTTATTTATTTTTATAAAACGGAGTGGTATGCTAATTTTAAAGTGTATTTAATTCTCACCATCTTAGGGTAGTCAGCTTATTGTAATACTCCCAATGTCTTATCGAATTTCAACTTCACTATCCCCCATGATGAGAAACCACAACATCTAAGATTAATTAGATTTATTGAAAATATGCAATGAGAAACCTTTCAAAACTTGTTGGGCCTACCGACATATCCCAAGCTTAGTATGTTTTCTTTTATATTATCTCATATATATTAGTAGTTTGAAAAACCAATTTCCAATTATACTATCATTTTCCATTTATAGTGCAAAAAACCAAATTCAAGGGACATTTTTCAAAACATTTTATTAATTTTATTATTATTATTATTATTATTATTATTATTATTATTTTTTTTTTTTATTTATTATTATTATTATTATTTTTTAATTTAAATAAAGTTAATTACGACTCAAATATCCTATCACGACACTTAAATTTTGCATTGTCCTCAATGCAAGGATAAGGATGAAAAATAAAAATAAAATCGGAATACAAAAAAAACAAAAAAACTAAAAATAAAAATAAAAATAAACAAGCAAGATAGATAATGGAAAATACTTAGCTAGTAATATACGCATGAAGTATAATGCCAAAATCTTCTTCCATGACTGCCCTCCTACTCCGAACGTACACATCAAACAAATATCCCTTTCTCTCACGCATTAAACAATATCTAATACATAACTTATAAACTTGACAGATTTTAATCAATCAAAGTATTTTACCAGACCAACCAATGAATATATATATAAATATGAATAAACAACAATAAATTAATAAACATAAAGTATACGGCTCCGTTGCTCCATCCCCACACTTGTTTAAAACCATATCTCGGCAACCATCTTATAAGCAATCCTGGATCAACCTGCAAGTAAAAGAAGCAACACCCAACAAAGCAAAATAATACTAATAAAACCAAAATAGAAATAAAAATAAAATGAAACATAGTACCCGGGTTGCATCCCATGAGGTGCTAAGTTAATAAAAGAGTCTTCAGCCAGACTCGTTCCCAAAACCTCAATCAGGAGGTTTCTTCTTTATCCTCTTCCGATCAGTGCTCTTCAACACTCTCTGTTTACAAGTAGTTGAGAAAAAACTAGTTCACAAACTCATGTGGCCACAAAATAAGCATTCGGCTTGATCACCCAATTATTGAAATTATGAGGATGTGACAAATTTGGCACACTTTGATTTCTGTCTCCAGATATCCTCCTTCTTGGGGCTCTTGATTTTGGTGGCGATCCACGAACGAGTATTTCCAAAAACCGGCCAGTTTTACCGCACACACGCGGATAATGTTTCACAATGAGATGCAGTTTTTTATTCTTAAACTCTTCGAATATCTCATGTTATTCCTTTTTGACATTTAGCTTCTCAACCGGCTCCCCAAATAACATTACTTCAAGCTCGTTAATATCTCTTTCGGGGTTAAAATCTCTCTCATCCATATCGGTTAAACCCACTAACTCTTCACCAAATTCATCTCTAAACTCGTCCTCCCAAGAGGGAATACACTCCTCTATCTGATTCTGCAAACCAACATCCTTAAACTCGATCACCGGCTCACTAAATTATATTCGACTTTTTAAGCCTAGCCGAAACTCATCCGTAATATTCCAAAGCGGTGTATGTGGATTAATGCTATGGATGACACGTAAGAGCTCTATTAATATCTCTTCTGGATGTGGTATGTAATCCATCATTGCACAAGATGAGTATTTTCAATCAACAACATTCCCTATTTTATCATATATCGGGCATAATTTGGGGTCATAGTAACACTCCATTGTAAGACCCCGAATCCCGGGAATCCTACAGTTGGTATTCATCCATAATACTTATAAAAATACTTAAACTTGAAAACGGTTCATTCCATTAAAACAACCAATTCAAAGTATAATTCAGCAGAAAAACCATAATTAATAAAATAAGTTCCCAAAACCCGGGAATTATGCCCAAAACCAATTTAAACGTATTTGATAAAACTTTAAAAAAAATGTCCAATATTTAAATCTTCCATCCAAGTATGTCATTCACCGTCTAAGTAGCTTCGTGCACGTCCAAGCGCTAAGGTATCCTCCTCCTAACCTGAAACTCACACTAACATGCACACAAAGTCAGCTTGAGCTGAGTGAGTTCAAATTTTTAATAAATAACATCAATAATTAATAATCATAATAGTCATTCCAAGGATTTTAAAAATTAAAGGAATACATCAGTTTGGCCATCATCATCAATAAATAATCATCCTTATATATATATATACGCATATATATATATAAACATCTTTATAAGTACATCCCTTTATATATATATATAAACATCTAAGTAATAACATCAGGGTCGAGCACACGTACAACCCAAACACGTAACATCTCATCCAACGTATGCAAACACAAAGTAGGCATACGTAACATCCGTAGTCGATAACGACTACTAAACATCGCTAAATATTGGACATACAATAATACATACAAACATACGATAATATCATCTCAAGGCCTACCCTATACAAGTAAGCCCATCCAAAATAATTTTAAACAATTCATCAAGCAACATCGCTTAGGTATGCATGCTAGCCCAAAATCTTAAAGGAGTAAAAAGGGGCATCATGAACTCACCTGAAGTCAACCAAACACCAGCAACGAGCTAGAGAATCTCTAAGTGCACACTCACATGTAAGAGGCTGTAATTTGTACACAACGTATTACTAAACTAGCCCGTAATAACACACTCGCCTGACGGACCGTCCAAACCCAATTGTTTTGACCTGAGGCCTAGCCCATACTCCTTTTACTTTACCTCAGCCCCTAAAACCTTTCAATTAACCAATTCCACTCTACGATCATGGTCGGGGCTAACCATGATGCACAATTCACCCGTTTGTATGCACATCGAGTCGAATACGCGCGTAATATGTGTTAGGACATGAAATGTCATATATATGTCCCCAGTTCTATCAGGGTAGGTCGGCGTGAGACTAAAGATAGTGAAACCTAGTTAACGTATTGTAAATGTCAAACGAAAACTGGTTCGATCGAACAAAAGGTTGATTCGATCGAACCAGGCTCATTCGATCGAACAAAGCTTCACTCGATCGAATGAGAGACTCATCCGATCGAATGAGTCTTCGATATATAAACGTTACTTAGGGATTTTCAGAAAGAAGAACACATAACACACATACACAGCCGACCTGTTCCCCGGAAATCCTCTCTGCCCGTCAACCCCTTCGGTCCTTTCCTCCGCACCTGGTCGTCATATCATCCTAGGAATTGCTACCGTTTGTGTCGTTGATTACCACCGAGTCGCCGTGTTAGTAGGATTCCGCACTCTAACACGTTGCCCCCGAGAATCGTTGGGAAACCGTCTCCCGATCGGTCCTAACAAAGTGGCATCAGAGCCTTTGGTTCTTGATTCTCGGTAGATTCGTGGTAAAAAATTGCGTTTTTAGAGTCAAATTCGTTATTTTTACGTAAAATTTCCGGTAAAATCTTGGTTTTTGGTCTTGTGTTCATCGGTTTTGTGTCAAAAACAGTTAATATTGTCATATTTTGGTTTTTGATCAAAGGATTTCGTGTTAAAATTCGGGTTTTCGTCAAGAACGTTCTTCGCGTTCTTCGTGTTCTTCGAGTTTTTGGTTGTTTTGATCCGTTTTTGGGTTGGAATTAAGTTGTGTTTATGTTATAAGTTTAAAAAATAGTCATAAAGTGGTCCTCGATCGTCAAGATTTCTTGTTTTTGTTTCAAAATCCGAATTTTCGTCAAAATCTTCTAATTTTGGAAAATCCAGATTTCCCGATCGAATCAGTCTATTTTTGGAACCCATTCGATCGAATAGCCCTCCTATTCGATCGAACAAGTTTAAACGTTGACCGAACCAGCTTTTCCCGCCTCAACATACGCTCCCTTCGTTCGATCGAATAAGTCCCAATCATTCGATCGAACCAGTACCCAACCGATCGACTTAGTCACCCATTTGATCAACCCATTCGATCAGTGTCAAATTCGATTGTCATAACCCATCCGATCGACTAAGTCAACATCAGAACCGAACCAAGACCCCATTCGATCGAACTAGTTCCCAATCGATCGAACAAGATACACAACCCGTTTCGTTCGAACCAGATACTTATCCGACCGAACCTAACACCCTATTCGATCGAAAAAGTTCCCATTCGATCGAATCAGCCTCATAACACCAGAACCTTAACCCAAACAGACATTCGATCGAGTCAGCTCACACCCGATCGAATAGACCACTCATCCGATCGAATACAACACATTCGATCAGCAGACTGTTTTTTCAACACTTAGCAAATTTTAAGTGTTTTTCAGTCTTCTCGGAGTTAAGCAAACATGTCTTCAAGTACAAGCACAACCAAGAGGATCCAGTCAATCCTCGAAAGTGACTCGGAATCGGGAAGCTATAACAAGCCTCCTAAGCTAATGGCGTTAAACGAGTTCAACACTTGGAAGACTAGATTCCAGATTCACATAACCGGTGTGAATCCTGGATTATGGGAAGCTGTTCAGACAGCTTGGGTTCATCCAACAAACGACGATGGTGAAGCTTTAAGCTATTTCAGGCTGTCTGATGAACAGAAGACAGCATTTGAAGCTGAAAAGAAGGCTTTCTCACTACTATCACAAGCCCTTTCCAGCGATTTGTTTCACCAGTTCAACCAATTCACTACAGCGTCAACACTATGGAACGCCTTGGTTGAAAGATGTGAAGGGTCGGATTCACTGAGAGATATTCACGCTAGGGAACTTAAGCGTGAATTCGATTTGTTTGGTCCGGAATCAGGAGAAGATATCGAGTCACTGCTGTCGAGATTTTATCATCTCATGTCTGAGCTCAAGGCCTACAACGTTAGAACTACTGGCACTGAGAAAGTGAGATGTCTAGCACAAGGTCTCCCACCCAGTTGGAGCACCTTTCTAACGGTGATGAGAAGAAGTCACCAACTCGAAACAATTCTTCTCTCTGATTTCATTAAAGAGATCAGACAAGAGGATGCTGAACTGAGAGCCTCCTCAAGAAAGCCAAGATCAACACCTGACAAATCGTTATACATGTCAAAATCTCCGTTGTCAGATGTAAATGATCATGCACCGATCAAGACTGCTTTCGTCTCCTCAGTGTCGAATTCAAAGGGGACTGAAACAAGATCGTCTGTTCCACCACCGTCAACTCCCGTAATGCAAGTACAAACTCCGGAACCAAGCCCATGGAAAAAGCAACGTTAAATACAGAGGGCTTGGGAGCTGTAACTGTTGAGGTTGCCAAAGAACACATGGCAACTCTGGGTACGATTATAGAGTCATACAGTTTGATGGTAGCTGGAAAGTTGGGAAATAGTCATCTGGACAGCGATGACTACGAACAATTGGATGAAGACGACATGGAACGCATAGATATTATGTGGGCACTTGGCAGTGCGTTCCGAAGGGCCAAGAAATGGACAAAGAAAACCGGTCAGGCCCTCACTATCAACAACAAATCCAAGTTCGGCTTTGACAAAAACAAAGTCAAATGTTACAACTGTGGTGAACTTGGTCACTTCGCCAAGGAGTGTTCGAAGCCCAGACGGGAAGGTCATCAATACCCTTTCCGAACCACTTCTTCAACATCCACTCCTACTGCTGCTGCTGCAAATGTCAATCTTGAGAGACAACAGGTCCCTCAAAACCCAACAGCAACAAACAACATCAACAATGAAACTGCTCTTGCAGTTCAAGGAGATGAGGGTGAAACTTGGAACTTCAACATAAATATGGCTGATCTAGATGGAGACTCAGATTCTGGGTCTGTGGTTTCCTCGAAAAACGAAGCATATATAGTCGAGGAACCAGCTACTGAAGTTCAAGTAGTAGATGCAGAGGCTGAAGTGGTAGTTACGGAGATGAAAGAGGATCATGAGAACGAGTCAAACACTCCTCAAACATCTCAAAGTTCAACAATTCACAAGGAGACTGCTAAGGATGAAGAAGTCAAAGAAGCAGAAATTAAAGTAACTTCTCCATCGTTTTTGGGTAGAGCGGGGAAACTATGCTCCGCGTTCATGGCAGACACTTCAAGTAATGCCAAGGTAAGTTCTAACCCTTCAACTCCTAAATCTGTAAATGTTAAATGTTTAAAATGTGAGTTGTATGAACAAGAAATTCAATCTCTAAAAGAGAGAATTGAAGATCTCGAGGCTTACAAACAAGCAGCCTCAAGATCTTTAATGGAACTGACTGACGCGCTTGCACAGAATAAGGCTTGGAAGCAGAAAGAGTCTGCTTTTAAAGAAAAGATTGATGGCCTTAAGCGTCAGAACAAGGAACTTGAAATATGTGTTCTTAATCAACAAGATTCTATCAATTTTCACATAAATAAGAATAATGTTTTGAAAAAAGAATTGGAAAACTTGAAAGCTGATTTTGAATCATTAAATTTCAAATTAAAAAGTTATTCAAATTCATCTTATTTATTAGAACACATTATTCCCGAGTTCCGAGGCAAAAAGGAAAAAGGAGTGGGATACAACAATGTCCCACCCCCGATCCTGAATCAATTTGCAAGCACACCAGGAGCTGTGCCGGATGATGAATCAAATGATTATATACCCGAGGACACAAACCAAATTTCTAAGTCTAAGGGTAAAGAAGTCATTGACCCGGCTCCTGAGTCCAAACAAAATGTTGATGCCACAGACTTAGGTTCTACAACTAAATCGGGCCCACCACCATCTAAGTCAAAGGCAACAACAACAAGAAGTTCTCAGAAGAAAAAGTTTATTCCTAAATCTGAGAAAGTCTATGTGGAACATAGTACCCAGTTTGTAAAGGAGGGTAACGTTAATGAAAAACATAATTTCCCAAAACACCCTCCTAGACAAACTCCACCCCAAAATGTCAAATCCAGGGGGTACTATGATAACAGACAAAACCAGAGTTATTTCTCTCCACCAAGTCAAAGGGGGAGAAACTACTGTTTTTCGTGTGGAGAGGTAGGGCATATAGCAAGATTTTGCTATAAGTACACGGATCCTAAGCAGTACATATCGACTCCGGATCCGAGGTATGTCAAGTCACCTCCTAGGAGGAGACCGACCATTGACATTCAAGGTCAAGAACGGTTTCACACACCGAGGTCGGTTTCTCCTCGGAAACCTCAGCCAACCTCACCACACCAATTCTCAAACCCATCAGTTTCAAAGGTTTCCACTTCGACAAGTGAAACCCAGTCTTCAACCAGCTATCTCAAACATGTTGAGAAGAAGACTGACTTTTGGAAACCAAAGAAAACTAACACTGTTGATAACAACGTCAAATCTGAAAACAGTGTTAATGAGGGTAAATGGATTGAATTGTTCATTCGTGATGAAGATGGAAAACCCAAGACCTTAAGGGCTTGGGTTTCCAATGATATTTAAACCTTTTGTCTTTGTGTGCAGGTTGCTCGATATGATCCAAGATTCAACATGTGGATCATAGACTCAGGAGCTTCCAGGCACATGACTGGAAACATGAATCTTCTTTCAAATGTCAGACAAATAAAAGGAGGTGCAGTTTCCTTTGCAGGAAATCAAGGAGGTTTTATCACGGCCCAAGGAATTGTGTCTAATGGGCGAGTTTCGTTTGAGAAAGTTAATTTCATCAAAGAGTTGGAGAACAACCTGTTGTCCATAAGTCAAATCTGCGACAAAGGTTTCAAAGTAATGTTTGATGAACGAGACTGCCACATCTTGTCTAAGGACGTCAACTTTCCTGAAGACAAAGTTCTAATGTCAGCCGCACGCCAGAGTGATCTCTACATTCTGGATATGGCTAAGGCAGGGTCATCATCTCCAACTGCAACATGTTTTGTGTCCAAGGCATCCGAACGTGATACTGTCATTTGGCATAAACGGATGGGACACATAAACGTCAGGAACATGAACAAGCTGGTGCACAATAGAATGGTTGAGGGAGTCAATCTAAGAAGTTTTCATCTCCCTGATTCATGCGTTCAGTGTAAAGCCGGAAAACAACGAAAAAGGTCCCACAAGTCTAAGAGTTTCCACTCCATTGATATGCCGTTGGAACTTCTACATATGGATCTTTTTGGCCCAATCAGCGTCAAAAGTATTGCTGGGCACTCATACTGTCTAGTGGTCACTGATGAATATTCAAGATTCTCATGGGTGTTTTTCCTAAAAGCGAAGTCTGAAACTTTTGGGTGTATTAGTCTGCTAGTCACGACTCTTGAGTCGCAATACAAGCTGAAGGTTCGAAGAATTCGGTCAGATAACGGTACAGAGTTTAAGAACGCAAACGTTGATACTTACTGCAAAGAAAAAGGCATCGTTCAAGAATTCAGTGCTCCGTATGTTCCACAAATGAACGGGGTTGCTGAAAGGAAAAACCGTACGTTAATCGAGACAGCAAGAACCATGTTAGCTGACTCAGTGTTGCCAGTCACGTTTTGGAATGAGGCAATTGCCAACGCCTGTTTCACACTGAATCGGGTTGGCATTGTCAAGCGCCACGGCAAGACTAGTTTCGAGCTTCTTCAACGTCGAAGGCCTAACTTAGAGCACCTGGAACCATTTGGGGCTCTCTGCACGTTACTCAAAAGGCAAGTTGATAACAAGTTCGAGGAGAAGATTATTAAGGGTTACTTTCTGGGTTATAGCGTTCCTCTCAAAAGGGTCTACAACCGATCAACAAAATTGGTTGAAGAATGGTACCACGTCGATGTTCAACGCTACACAGAACCAGCCAAAGGGACAGGTGAAGACTGGTTGTTTGACTTTGACAAATGGGTCAAGTCATTCAATCTGAATGATGTTGCTATTCAAATGATGTATGAGGCGCAAAATGCACCTCCTGATGAATCACAGCAACGCTCATCTCATCCTGGTCCGTCAACGTCTTCTTCCACAGAGTCAACAGAACAAGTTCTTGAGTCATCTGATTCCGAATCTGAAGATGAAACACCAACAGACTTTGTACGACCGGCACCGACACATGTTATTTCACAACCGTCCTCGTCAAATCAAGATGTGTCTATCACAGATCCGCCTCTAACGTCTACTTCAGAGGCAGCACCACAAATCGCTCCAGTTCCTGAGCTGAACACAAACAACATGGAACAAACCGCTCCAGTTCCTGAGCCGAACTTAACTAACTTGGAACAAAATGTTGTCGTTCCTGACAATCCGGTTGTTAGGACTGAACGTGATCATCCACAAGACAACATTATAGGGGACATTCAACAGGGTGTCAAAACTCGTCGACAGCTGAATTTTGGTCTCTACACAGAAATGATGGAGTCAGGATTAGTTGCTCTTAATGCCCATGAATGCTTCTTAGCACAAGAAGAACCACACAGCACCACCGATGCGCTGAAAGATCCCAACTGGGTCACAGCCATGCAAGAGGAATTATTGCAGTTTAAAAGACTTGGTGTGTGGAAGCTGGTGGATCTCCCCAAAGGTCAGAAGAAAATTGGCACTAAGTGGGTACTAAAATGTAAACGTGATGATTGTGGAGTGATTGTTCGCAACAAAGCCCGCCTGGTGGTCCAAGGGTTTAGGCAAATCGAAGGCCTAGACTACAATGAGGTATATGCTCCGGTTGCTCGTTTGGAGGCAATCCGGATGTTCTTGGCGTATGCATCTTTCAAGAAATTCAAAGTATATCAGATGGACGTCAAGAGTGCCTTTTTGTACGGTCACATCGAAGAGACCGTATATGTGGCACAACCTCCAGGTTTTGAAGACCCATATCACAAGGACAAAGCCTATCTGCTCAACAAGGCTTTGTACGGTCTTCACCAAGCCCCGAGAGCTTGGTATAAAGAACTATCCAAACACCTTCTGAACAACGGGTTTAGAAGGGGAACCATTGACTGCACGCTATTCACAAAAGAAAAAGAAGGAGATCTAATTATGGTACAAGTGTACGTGGACGACATCATCTTCGGGTCCACGAATAAAACACTTTGTAAGGAGTTCGAACAAGTGATGAAAGAAAAATTTGAAATGAGCTCCATGGGTGAGATGAAGTTCTTCTTAGGACTTCAAGTTGATCAAAAAGATTCCGGTATCTTCATTCACCAGACAAAATACGTCAATGACATCTTGAAACGGTTTGAGATGTTGAGTTCTTCTTCACAGGGAACTCCTTTAGAGGTTAATCACGGGATTAATCCTGACGAGAAGGGTGAATTGATCAATCCAACTCACTATAGAGGGATCATCGGATCTCTAATGTACCTGACTGCTTCTCGGCCAGACATAATGTTTGCTACGTGTCTCTGTGCACGTTATCAGTCAAAGCCGAAGGTCTCCCATCTGATTGCAGTCAAAAGAATTTTGCGTTATCTGAAGGGTACTCCAGATTGGGGTCTTTGGTATCCTTATGATGATAACTTTGATCTACATGCGTATAGTGATTCGGACTATGGTGGTTGTAAACTCGATTACAAATCAACAACAGCAGGATGTCAGTTCTTTGGAAGTCGTTTAGTAACGTGGCAATGCAAAAAGCAGACGTCAGTCTCCACTTCAACAGCTGAGGCGGAATATATTGCGGCTGCCAGTTGCTGTTCTCAAGTTATTTGGATTCAGCAACAAATGCGTGACTACGGTATTGAATGCTCTACTACTCCCATATATATTGATAATTCTGCTGCAATATCAATTACCAAAAATCCGGTTCATTTTAGCAAAACGAAGCACATCGAAATTCGATATCACTTCCTTCGTGATTGCTACGAAAAGAAGTTAATCGATGTGATAAAAATCCCCACTCAGGAACAACGCGCTGATCTCTTCACTAAAGCATTTGATAAACCACGGTTTTTATATTTACTAGAGATCAACGGCGTTAAACGTATATCAGATGATGTTCCTGAAGATATCATTTAAATTGTTTTCATTTTTTCTTTTCTTAAAAATTTGAAAAAGTCCAAAAAGATTTTGTTTTTTATAAATTCTAGGGGGAGAAAAGGTTCAAGAAAAACCAAAAACAATATAAAATACAAAAACCCAAAAACAAAAAAAAAAAAACTTTCAAAATTTTGAGAAGTTGATCTTGTTACAAGAAAGGTGATAGTACACAGACGCTATCATACTGAGACATCAAAAAGATTTGCTATTTCTGTACAGCTTATTTTCATTTTTCTTATATTAAATTTTTATACATCACTATCGCTTAAAATTATGTCGGTTACCTCAGTTTGATGGACACATTTTCGGATGTGTTTTGGTCCTTATTTCTACTAGTAGATTATGAGGATAGCCATTAACCAGATGACTGAAAGTGATCGGGGCGGGTTTTGATGGTTTTTATTCTTTCGCTGAAAAATAGTCGGTTATACTTAGTTAGAAGGACACATACTCGTATGTGGTCGGTCCAGTTGATCCATTGGATCTTCAGGATAGCCGTTTACCTGAAGACTTTGACTTGATCGGGGCGAAATAATTTAAACGTTTTTTTAAAGACATTCATTTATATTCAGAAAATGAGAAATTGATCCAACCTTGGAAAATGATAGATATACTGATTCTGTGTGCTTAACTAGTGAAGTTATTAGGCTTAAAAGGCTTTAGAACAGTCATTGTGTGTCATGGTAGCTTTTTATGGTGCGTAAAAGTAGATGTGATACAAACTAAATCTACTCGATTTTACGTGGAAACTCCTTAAGAGTTTTGTTTGTCTTCATATATATCTTTCCGAATGATAGGCAGAAAAGCGATTACCCAGTCATACACGAGCCCATAAGTGTTCTGATTCCCGTAAAGATAGTGCATGAAGAAACTGCAGTGATCCAGATTCGGGACTTGCAATTGTTTTACTACTCTGAAGTCTATGTAACATTTAAAAAAAAAAAAAAAAAAAAAAAAAAAAAAAAAAAATGATTCTTTATGAGTTATTGAAACATTCTAGAGTTAATAATGTCAAGACTTCTCAATTATGGAGTAAGAAAGAAAACGGGAAGCAGATGAAGACACTTACAACCTTAATCAGACACTATGGGTCAAAGTCAATTCGGGGTGACTTGGGGAAAGCCAAATACGCTTTGAGAATAGATAGGAGGCATCATAATCTCTGAGTTGTTATTCACTTAAATTTTGAGACATAATTGAACCTAACTCGTATCACAGAAACGATGAAAACCATTTTAAGTTATTTTCATGCTCATAACCTGTTTCTTTATGTCATAATACAGCTCAACACGGATCTATGTGACAGTCACTTAATTAGTATGATTCCTGTTCGGATCTTTCTCACAAAAAGAATATTCATTATGTCTTGTTCAACTTCGTATATTAAAAAAAAAAAAAAAAAAAAAAAAAAAAAAAAAAAAAAAAAAAAAAAAAAAATCTCAAAAAGTCTCAGTAGATAGTCATATACGTCTGTATGATTTCTTATTATAGATCCTTCTCAACCAAAAATAATGTGTTTTAAATTTTTGTACAGATGTTTATTTCAGTCTGAATATTATAAAAAGAAACAAAAAAAAAAAAAAAAAAAAAAATTCAAAAACATTTTTAATTTGAATTAATTTTTCTTTAATTTTATTCTGCTTTAATGTCGATGAGAAATCATTGTGACAGGTAGTCTGATCCCTGTCCATCCCTGTAAATAAATAATTAAGATTTTATTTTTGGTTATTTTATTTTATTCTTAATGTTTGAAAGTCGATGAGAAATCATTGTGACAGGTAGTCTGATCCCTGTCTGTTCCTACTAAATGTTTATTCAGTGTGTAGGAATGAAAGAAAAACTCATGCAGGTTGCTAAACGTTTATCTGCGCAACCAAGTGTGTAATGAGAGAAGGAAGAAGTTGCAATAAAACCGAAGTTGGTTGGACCTGATATTTTCTGTGTGTTTACTAACGTTTTATGATCTTTATGTTCTACAGGAACTGAGCTCACAAAATCGGAAAATTTCTATGCTAACTAACCAAATGTCAAAAGTTTAAGTTTTCTTGCAGGTTCAAAAGCACCGTGATCGATGACGGGGAATAAGAAGTTTAAAAGTCAAATTTTTCTAAAACTTTTCCTCATTCGATCGAACATGTAGCCATTCGATCGAGTCAGTCAATCGAATGTGCCAAATCGATCGGATAAGTTATTGTGAAAAATCAGTTTGAGGGAAGAAATCCATCCGATCGAATAGTGTGTCTCATTCGATCGGATGAGTCAAGCGAACAAGTTTATTCGATCGGATGAGTCAAAAATCTGTATAAATAGCAGAAGTCATTCGATCGGACATTTTCATCCGAAAAGAATTTGAAATTTCCCTCTCAAAATCGATCGTGCTAAAACCTCTTTTTGATCCGACCAGTTTATTCACTTTTTCGCGTAGATTTCAAAAATGTAAGTTTTATTGATTTTCGTCCGCGTTTCGATAGGTTTTCGGGCCGTTTTTGGTGTCGGAAACGGTCCCGACAATAAAACTGAGTTTTTTTGAGTTTTCGGGTCATGAGGGTCATTGGAAAACATGTAAACAACATCTTTCAATGTTTCGCACATGTTGATTGTGGTTAATCGGTCGAAAAACCGATTCGGGTCTCGTTGAAATCTGGTTTCTGGTTGAAGGAATCGAATGAGTCCATTCGATCGAACCAGTCTAAATCGATCGAATATATGTCTCACTCGATCGGATGATTAGTTCATTCGATCGAATCCTTTATAATTCGATCGAACCAGTCCAGAAGTTTAAAAAAAAAAAAAAAAAAAAAAAAAAAAAAAAAAAAAAAAAAAAAAAAAAAAAAAAAAAAAAAAAAATTTTTTTTTTTAACAAATTCAGTCTTTTAGATATCTGTCTGTTTTAACATGTCTATGTATACAGATTCAATGGCTGAAGCTGCACAGGTTATTGCTCCGTACAAAACGTCGATCAAACACAACATTGTGGCATTTTTAGATGAAAAATCAAGTCACGGCAAGGACTTTGCGCAGATGATTAAGTTTTTAAAGAGGTCAAGGATCTTCATTCCTATCTCAAGGATCGTTGAGCCGATAATGTCGGTTCAACAGGAGTTTTGGAGAAACGCCACGCACGACAAGTCCGTCGAGCCGTCGGTGATACGCTCCACAGTCCGAGGGCATCAAATTGTTGTTTCTGCCCAGATTCTTAGAGATGTCTGCGGGTTTGCAGATACAGACTCTGACCCGACCACATTACATCCTGCAGCAACGAGAGGATGTTTCGCACGCATGAAGTATGACGGCGATCTCAATGCCGGTCTGCTTCTCAAAGCAAATTTGTGCCCAGAATTCAAATATCTGGCGCACGTGGTGATGCACTGTCTGGGTCCTCAACGTACAAGTTTTGATAAGATAAGGGAGAGCATGCAATTCACCGTGGCAGCACTCGTGATGAACCGCCCCTTCAATTTCTCTCAAATGACATTCAGTCACATGGTGGAAAACCTCACCATAAAACAAGGGGCGGGTGAGAAGTTTCTACGGTACCCGAGGTTTGTGCAGATGATAGTTGATGACCAGGCACCGGGGCTGTTGAAAGAGAATGACGGAGATGTGGTAAAGCTAGACCACATGAAGAATGAGACTTTGAACCGTCTCAAGTCATACAAGGATCGTCCAACAAGGCCCCCACACAAACGTTGTTTTGGGCATGTGGCGAATCCTTTTTATCAGGCTCCACCAAAGAGGAAGTGGAGGAACACCTCAAGTGACTCAGATGTCGAGGACCTTCCGTATCAGAAAACCAGTGATGAATCAGACACTGAAGACGAAGTAGTCCCTGAGGACACCAGGACTGATGCAGAGAAGGAAGCTGATACCTACTTAAATGTTGAAGATTTGGAAACCGGTGAAGAAGTAGTGTTTGAGGAGCAGCCTGCTGATCAACCGACAGGTGAAGAAAGGCCGGCGAAGAGACAAAAGAGGAAGGTTACTCGAAAGTACAGGAATTTATTTACCAGCCAACCTCGTCCCGCAATGTTACCATCAGTTGGGACCTCTTCTACTGCTCCTCCAGCACAACAAGCTCCTCCTCCAACACCTCAGTCCGCACCGCCACCTCCTCCTCAACCTCAACAGGAGATCTCCCTCCCTCCCAAGGTCGCTTCTGAAATTGCCGACCTGCACAAGGCGATGATGCAGATGTTCATGTTCAGGACACAGCAGGAAGAGCATAACAGAATCAGAGATGAACAAATGGCTCAACTTCAAGCTGACAACGACAGGTTGAAGATTGAGAACACTCAGCTCACTGCTACTGTTGCTGAACAGGGATCTGCTATCACAGAGCTCAAAGAGTCAAATCAAAGCCTGGTAGAGTCCAATAAAAGCCTTGTGGAGTCAAACAGAAACCTTGAAGCTAAGGTGACTGAGCTTAAAGGAGACGTTCTTCGTCTGGAAGGTCCAGCTAATGTTGATGTGGACACCGACGAGCTGAACTCAGATGATGATGAAGGTGAAGGTAACTGAGTGATTTTTGAGTGAATGTAGTGAGGATTTTAATGTTTAAATCTTGTAATCCTTATTTATATTCCATTGTCATATGTAATTGTTTTGTACTTAACGTTTATGATATTACATATGTTTATTTAAAAAAAAAAAAAAAAAAACAAAAAAAAAAAAATTTTTTTTACTGTGTTGTGATTATTAATCAAGCAGGTGATGCTGATACATCAAATGTCCAACCGCTGCAGTCAAAAACAGCAGCGGAGTTTTTCACGTATCTCTTGGACAACCCAGATGAACAGCAAATCTTCTCAAGTGGAGACGTGGAAGAAGGTGAGATTTCGCACAACTTCACGGAAGAAGAGCTAGAGCAAATGTTCGAGTTTTCAAACGAAGAAACAGGCAAAGTTCTGGCCTTGCCTTCAACAGAATCCACATCTGCTGCAGCTGCTTCAACCGACTCACCATCACCGACGGCCGCTGATCCGACACAAGTCGATCCTCCTCACTTCGAAGATGTCGAAATAGAAGACTTGACAAGGGAAGAATATCCTGAGTACTACACGTCGCAAACTGACGATATTCCCAACTCATCAAGCTTCTTTCAAAACGTAAACGAGGAGGAAGTGCAGAAGAAGGCTGACGAAAGGTCAAATGCTATGAAACAGCCGTCTGAAGCCGATCAAGCCGAATTTAAAGACAAAACAGAAGAATGCAAGAAAGCGTTCAATGCTATTCTTGAAAAGATCAGGTCTAAACGCCAAGCGAAACCGACCATTCCTCACACAAAGTCATATGATACTAAGGGTCGGAGAACCTCTGGAGAAATCCTAGCTTGGGCGTGTCTGAAAGACCTGAACTGCGTAGCTGTCAAAAGGGAAAAGGGGGTTGAGTACTATCAACGAATCACAGACTTGAAGACTCTTCCAACTTACGATCTTAATCGTCTTAATTACCTGGACATGCTATACGCAAGCTCATCTCCATTCGCATCGTACTATCAGAGTGTATTACGAAAGGAATACAACTCAAAATGGAGATTGATTACACCGCAAAGGCCAAAGCGTTATACAAGTAAAAAGGAGATCGATCCGATCACCAACAGGCCGAAAGTCATTTTGAAGTACATGCCACCACTTACAATGAAGAAGATTCCGCTACGAAAGATGAAGCAGGACTTCTACAAATCGTTCAGGCATTGGTACTACGACGGAAGACTACATGAAGCAGTTATAGTGCTCAACGACAATGGTAATTGGAGCACAATCCGCATTTTTGATCCTATGTGGCTCACCAACTTGTCAAGGGAGGATGTTTTTACTCTATACAAGACAGAAATTCTTTATGCCCCCGATGACATGGAGCAAGCGCTAAAGTACAGAAATGTCATTAGGATCTGTTTTGCCTATGACATACATGCAGGATCTAACTGGAAGGAACAACAGAAGAAATATACACAGGGAACCAGTGATTAATTGTTATATGTTTTGTTTATTTGGTTTCTTTGTAATTCAAAGTTTTATCTTCTGGTTGTAATTGTTTTTGGAGTGATTTTAATATACTTTGGAATATTGTGCTAGATTATGCTTTACTTTCATGTTTGATAATCTACTACAACTGTGCTTAAATGTTAATCTTATATTCCATTTGACAGCATCTCATGATATGTGGAACCTATGGTAAGTCTGACGGACTGCACCATTGGATCGTGAGATAACTCCATGAAGACAGGAGTTTGGTGGATGCAATGAGGGCACCACTAGCTTTGAGAACAGAGAGGGAGAGATAACTCCAAGGGGGAGTTGCAGTCGAGCAAGAAATCTCGATTGGTTAAAACATAAATAGAACTGGCTCCAAGGGGGAGTTTGTTAGGACATGAAATGTCATATATATGTCCCCAGTTCTATCAGGGTAGGTCGGCGTGAGACTAAAGATAGTGAAACCTAGTTAACGTATTGTAAATGTCAAACGAAAACTGGTTCGATCGAACAAAAGGTTGATTCGATCGAACCAGGCTCATTCGATCGAACAAAGCTTCACTCGATCGAATGAGAGACTCATCCGATCGAATGAGTCTTCGATATATAAACGTTACTTAGGGATTTTCAGAAAGAAGAACACATAACACACATACACAGCCGACCTGTTCCCCGGAAATCCTCTCTGCCCGTCAACCCCTTCGGTCCTTTCCTCCGCACCTGGTCGTCATATCATCCTAGGAATTGCTACCGTTTGTGTCGTTGATTACCACCGAGTCGCCGTGTTAGTAGGATTCCGCACTCTAACACGTTGCCCCCGAGAATCGTTGGGAAACCGTCTCCCGATCGGTCCTAACAATATGGACCAAATTCCCATCTTAAAATGTTCATGTATCATAAGTATGTCACACGAGTCGATATGGTTGGCAGCTCCTTTACATGACACTAGAACTAACGTTTAAACAACAATTCGCGCACAACCGACTCGATTGACTAATCACCAACCGAATCAGCCCCGAGTACTAAAAAAATAATTTTCTCATAGCCCTTAAATCCATATAGGGCAATAAAAACTGATTCGGTTGGAAATTCAATCGATTAACGCATCAAACTCAACAATTAACGATTCTACACTTGATAAACCCTAGTTTTCGAACTAAAATCAATTGACCGACCTAAACACCTTCAATGACCACGAAATTTTAATATGATGTAAATGCCATACATGGGAATCTTTTTACACCAGAAGCCCGAATTTTTATCCACGGGTAGCGGGTCAATTGAACCCTAACCGAAATCTATCATACAAAACGAATCGGCAAAATTGAGCATCAATACGACTATGATTGGACGAAGGGAGTGTTGGGGATTGTAGTACATACCTTGAACCACTTCTAGTAGCTTTGGAATTGATCAAAAGTCGAAGAACAAAGTGAGGGGGCGGCTGCCTTTAGTCCGATCGGGATAGGGAGGGGGAATGGGGTTAGGGTTTATGATATAAAGATTTTTCACATCTAGCCCTTCAAGTTGTAAAGAATTATCATCTTGGTGGAAAAGTTAAATGTTTTAACGTACCGAGATGATGAGAAGGTCTCCGAGAAATATACATACTTTACAAGCTTCGAATCCTTGAACCGAAAATTAACGAGCGTTACATCCATGAAGATCACTTCAAAGATAAACTTAAACAGAAAATGATCAAGAGCACCAGATAATAGTGAAATAAACTATATATTAAAGAAATTTAAACAAATTTAAAATAATTAATCTAAATATTAACCTAACTCCTAAATAAATAAAATAAAAAATAAATAAAATAATAAAATAAAAATACAATAAAAACTACGACTAAAAAACAAAACAAAATAAAAATAGCACGTATGTAGCAAGTAAGTCTAATAAAAAACTAATAACGCAATTTCCAAGAGTCCCCGACAACGGCGCCAAAAACTTGATGTGCTAAAAGTAGTTACATAAAAACACGTTAATCTAGAAACTAAGTAATAAATCCTAGACTCTTAAACTTAACTAAACTACTAACCGGCTAGTGAACCGATCGACTCTAGTATAGCTAAGTAAGTCTTGATATCTAACCCACAAGACTCTTTAAATTACGTTAACTAGCTAAATTTAGACTTGACTACAGACACGACTGTTTATTTATTATTATTGGGGGGTTTTACTAAAAACTAATATTAAATTAATCACTAAGACTTAAAGATGACTTAAACCTAGACTTAGTTCAAATGATGACAAGCAACCACCTAGGCTAGAATCCCCAAAGTTTCAGTTATCAATTAACCGGGAAAATATTTAGTTATGGAACTGGGATCGTAAAATAGGCGCTTAAAAAAAAACCCGAACAGGACCCCTGATCCTTCTCAAGAAGACACCTATGGGTTTCTAATAAGTTTTAACACTCACCGGTATTAAAAATCAAGTTTCCTTACGGTCACCTAATTAATTACAAACTAGTTCCTATATACGAAATTCTACCTTACAGCGCGGAAATCAAAGGCAGTCAAATATATTCAATTAACTCGATAGACAAAGTTAATCAATCAAACCTAGAAAGACTCCTTACAAAGAACTAAATCTAGTAATCTTGATCAACAAAGACCTATCAATAACCTAGCACCTTACAGCTATTTAGGTTAGCAGCACACTTAGGTTTATTTGATTAAATAATATTATTCCTATGATTTTATTCGAAATTAATCATAAAATAGTCAAAAACACAAAGTAGATGACCTAATAGCGACCTATCATAATGACAAATAATAATCAAGGCAACTATGGAATAATAAAACTTAATTAAACAACCTCAAGCACACATACGCATCAACTCAATATAATTAAACCTTTTACTAGTTCATAAAACCATAACGATAATTAAACCTAAGTCAAAATCAAATATTAATAGAGGTTCATCATAATCCTAGGCAGTCTACAATGTTTAGCCTAGCATAATAAAATCAAACAAAACAATAATAAAGGAAACCATGGCAAAAATAAATTAGAACGGGAAGATTAAAGGTGATAAAACCTGTGGTCTTCGTCCTTGAACAATAAGCACGTCACCAGCTGATTCCTTGCCTTCAAACCCGCCAAAATATGCAATCCTAAGCTTCAGAAAACTCCAAATTCGGCTATGGCTTTCAGGTTATGATTAGGGTTAAGTTTAGGAGTGTTTATATAGACTTTCAAATCCCATAAACTTAAAATTCGTAGAAGATTCTAGAAATATGAGCCCATGAACTTAAAATTTGTAGAAGATTCTGGAAATCTAAGCCCATAAAATTAAATTCGTAGAAGATTCTCCGACTATCCCATTTGGCTTGTTTTCGCTTGTTTTTCGCCCTCTTTTCAACATGATTGAAACCCGTAACCTAAAATACACAAATATGTTAGTAGTATACAAATCTTACATAAAACCGAACACAACTAATAAAATATTATATAAGATAAACAAGGGATATATATATATATATTTAGTCTTATATCAATGGAACTCGAGCAAACTCAGGAATTCCGAGCTAGGTATTTACTATTTCGAGTAAGATATCATATCCGAGTAAGGTTATCTTCTAGAATTTTTCTAAGTGTTGAGCTTAGAGCAAGATACGCTTCATCGAGCAAAGTTGTTCTTCTATCAAGAAAGGTTTGTATCTGAGCAAACCCTTGATCATCTAAGCTTAAACTAAATTCACGAGTCACCTGGTGGGTCGATGAAGGATGTTCATAAAGATGGATATGAATTTTGCTTGTAGGGAGTTAGTGGAAATTATTCTAGGTGTTACTCAGAGCAAAGACAATCTCGAGCATGCTACAGTGTACGAGTATACTAAGTTTGCTCTAATAATCCAGTGAAGAACTAGTTTGCTCATGGGATATTTCTGAGCAAAATTTGGATTTATCATGAAGATTGAAGTCTAGTTGAGAAGAATATTTTCACTAGAAAATATTCTAAGTAAAGTAATGTTCCGAGCACACTCAGGATTACAAGGTCTGCTCGATAAGGAATATTTTTACTCGAATACCTGTTTAACACTTGTATTTATTTTGAGAATGTTTGTGTAATGATTAGGGCTTCTAGAAGGAATGTCAGGTGCCTATAAATAGAATGATTAGGTCACACTGAAAAACACACCTCTTATACCTACCTGAATATTATTGGCAGATACAACTGACATCTCAACCTGAAAATCCTAAGTAACCATTGTATCTTTTTGATTATCTTTATAATAAAAATCTTTTGAGTTATCCCATGTGTTTATTCTTGCTTTACTTTCTATATTTAGAAAATTTCTATTTATGGTTGATTCCGCCGGCCATACTTAGAGGTCTTCATCATAATTATTTTTCTTGATTTTTGTCCGATTATTCCTAACTGGGTCATGAAATCCGCTATTGACAAAGAACAAACACATGAGATAACTCTCAAGATTCCTATTATCAGGTATTCAGAAAGATACAAGGAAAACTTAGTGTTTCAGGTGGAAAGCTGTCAGGTGCGGTTGTCAAGGCTAGGTCAGAGAATAATCAGAGGCGTACTCTCATTAATGGGACATATCATTCTATTTATAGGCACATGACATTCCTTCTAGAAACCGTAATCGTTACATGACATTCAAAAATAAACACAAGTGTAAAACAAGTCTTCGATTAGCGTATTCCATTCTCGAGGAGACCTTGTAATCCTAACTATGCTCAGAACAGTACTTCGAGTAGACTTTTCTTAGAATATTTTTAAGGGAAACTATTCTTCAAGAGAAAATATTATTCTCAAGCAGACTTCAATCTTCATGATAATTCCAGAGTAGACTTTACTTCAATCTTCATGATAATTCCAAACTTTGCTCAGAAATATCTCACGAGTAAAAAGTTTTTCACTGGATCTCTTCAATCTTCACCTAAGGATTATAAGAGCAAACTTAGTATACTCGGAAACTGTAGCTTACTCGAGATTGACTTTTCTCATAGTAACACTTTTTCCATTAACTCCCTACAAGCATGCTTGATATCCAACTTTATTAGATCCTTGCTCGACCCACCAGGTTACTTGTGAACTTGGTTTAATCTTATAAACATCAAGGGTTTGCTCGGTAGAAACCTTGCTTGATAGAAGAACTAACCTTGCTCGATGAAGTACATCGAAGCAAACACTTAGAAGAATTCAAGAAGATTACCTTACTCGAATAATATATCCTGCTTAAGATAGTAAATACGTTGCTCAGAGTGCTTGAATTTGATCGAGTTCCAAACTTAGAATTTTCTAGTGGGGTTGTGAAGATTTCAATCTTTCCTTTACACCCAATAGTACCATATTCCACCTGTATATAAGTCATAAGGAGGTAAAAATAAGGAATCCCAAACATCCCCTATATAGTTGAACAAAAAGAGTTATTAAACACTTATATACATGGGTGGGGAATGCGACCCATAAGGGTTGATATGAGTTTTAGTAAAATGTATAATAAATCAGAATGAGTCAAAATAAAAGAAGGATAATGTTAAAACGAGTTAGAAATGGCTGAGATATCAAAACCTCTTATAAAAAAATTCAAACAGTATAATAAAAAATAGTAACTCAAAATATAAATCAAAAACTATAAAATTTCTTCCGTTGTCCTCGTCAAAAAAAATAAAAAATAAAAAAAATAAATAAATAAACCCTCAATAAATGTCAACCTATTTTGACCCATTTCAAATTTTCCCTTCCTTTAGTTTGAATCATTCTGAAGAATTATACATTTTTACTTAAACCCATACCAACACTTACAGTCACATTTGCCACCCCTACTCATAATTATAATTATATAAACAGGTCAGATTTAGATCAATGTATAAAAAGCTTCAATAGCACAACACAAAAAAAATCCACCACAACAAACGACTTTTCATCATTGACCTTAAAACCTTTAATTGCAAAATCATTCTTCACCATGTTCTAGTCAATAAGAGTAAATAGAATCCATGTGCCAACTGGTAAAGGGTCCGTTGGGGATTCTAAATTGAATGCACATTTCATCAAACACGTTGTGTGTAAACACCAAATAAAAATTAACACAATTCAAGAACCTATTATAAATATATAGCATATCAAAGAAAAAGTTGGTGGAATGCTTAACATGAATATAGCATAATCGATGTCAGCAAGAAAATTAACTTACCAAAGAAATAATGATAAAACTGTGTCATAAGTTAGAGGCTGTTGTAACCTCAATTTGACATAACGATGATAATGAAATGAAGAAGAAATTGTGATTCTATTTATTTAATGGAATAATTACAAACTAACGGAAATCAGGTAACGTAGAAGAGGGGGTTGGTAAAATCATATTACAGAATTGGTAGATGGGAGAAGATGATACACATGGAACTCATTCATCATATTCCTTATCCCAATTCGATCTCCTCTCCATCGTTATATTTTTTGAATGTTCCCTATTTCCATTTTTTTGTTGGGCCATGTTAAATGGGCTGGCTAGGCACGGGTATAGTTCATAATAGAGGCCTTGATTTAACATAATATAATATAACATAACATAGCATAGCATACCTTCATGATTACAAACGGAAGTAATGTCTCCCAACTTTCCTTGAACCTTATTATGGGATATGTTCAAGTAATATGCATAAGAAATGTAGTCCAAAACCAATTGGGGATGGTGTCTGATATGTTTGTGTTGGCTACATCTAAATGTGTTAGGTTTGTTTGTGACTTAATCCATGAAGTAAATTGAGGGCCTAACCCACAGGAGTTTATTCTAAAACTGTAGAGTTTGAAAGGCGGAATCCAGATAACATATTGCTTAAAAACCAACTTGTTATCCCCAGTTACCAAATATTCATGGGCCTTTAGATTACCAAAGTAGTTTTCAATCAGAAGACCTGTTAACAGATTATGATGAAGACTTATATGAAATTGTTACTTAGTCTCCCAATACTTTAAGGAATACTTCCATTCAACTTGTAGTATGAAAGATCCAGATAATGCAACGATGATAATCCACAAATCGTATCAAGGATTTAACCTGAGAGTTGGTTTATACTGATGTCTAACCTCTGCAATAGTGACAGGTTGCCTAAAGAATATAGGATAGCCCATGTTAAGTTATTTATACCAAGATCATGTTGGCCTATAATTTGGTCAAACTATGTTTATGTTGTATTTAGAATATCTATGAAAGTATAGGATCTAGAAGTGTCAACATGGAAAGTATATAAATTCCATAACAGGTGTCAGATTAGGATTATGTATGAAACGGTGTATCCTTTTACCATCATGACTCTTGGTGGTGTATAAATATGGTTGATGTTCAAGAGTCAAAACCTTCAAAATTGTTGTAAAGATTGTATCATTAGATTATCATTAAAGTTTTTATTAATTCAGTTATGTTTCATCTTTGTTCTTAATCGATCAATTGTGAAATATCATAATCTGGGCAACAATTGGTATCAGAGCATCAACCTCTATGATCGATTAATCAAAAATCAAACAAGTGGTGGTGATTGGCAATGGATTCCTACAATAAATTGAAGATTAGTGGTAATTGGCGGTGTATTCCAACAATTAATTGAAGATTAATGGTGATTAGTGGCGGATTCTGACAATCAATTAAAGATTATTGGTGATTCAAATTTAAATTTCAACAAATGAGGGCTGTGAATTGTGGTGGTGGCCAGTTGTGATTTTTAGAAAATAAGAGAAGGCATCAGAGATGGTATCCCTATAGTTTTTCTGGGCAGCGGCGGCGGTTGATTCCAGCGGCTAGGTGGTAGCCTACTGTGATTTCCAGCATAGAAGAAAAAGGCAGCGGCATTGACTCTGGCGGTGCATGCAGCAACGACGGTGGATTTCGGCGACGTGGTGGTGTTTGGCAATCAAGGCAACAGCTGTGGTGATGGTTGTAGTATATTCTAACAGAGGACAAGGTGGTGGTTTTGTGGTTCTAGTTAACAACAACAGCGATGGTTCGTTTGTGTTTGAGTGCGAATCATAAACCTAAGAGATAATGTGACATTCGTGAAAAAAACAGGTATACCTTAGTTATCACGTAACAAACGAATGAATAACCGAACGATACTGTTTATAACCCATATATATCGGGGGGCTACCTATAAGTCATATATGTATAATAGTAGCTAACATAATCGATATTATAGCCCTGGTATACAGAAAACCAGTTGAAAGAAAAGATTTTCGTTTAACAATACGCTATGATATTATACGCAAATGCTAGTACCAAAACAAGTATTGTATCATCCATCAAGCCGAAAAAGACTTATAAAACACTTATTTGAGATGTTTTAAGCAACTTGTGAAAATATTTTGGATTTTTACAACCAAATGGTATGTTTTTTTTAATTTACAAAAATTTGGCCGAAAACACTCCTTCTTATGCTGTTTATCACACCCGAACTATTTTTCTTGCCAAAAACCAAACCCAAACTAAGCTTGGACTCAGGATTTCAAGTATGGGCATGCAAAACAAGGAAAATTAGCCAAAAGAGGGGCCCAAGGGACCCCCCCTTATGGCGGCCGCAATTAGGGGGACCACCCCCTTTGGTTCATTCACTTATAAGCTAGTTTAAACTATCAAAACAAGATATTTTTGACATCCTAAATCTGCTCCAGCTCTTGTCTACCAAACACTCTCCAAAAATTCATGGTAAGATCATGATTCTAAGCTTGTTTTAATCAAGTTTTAAGCTAATGTCAAAGTTTGATTAACAAAAATCATATCTAGCCATGAAAAACTCTTCAAAATGATGCAAAAAGCAGAGTTTGATGCTAAACAAGTGTATTAATCTGAATCAAATATTTTTTTGGTGAAAAACACGGATTAGGAGGTTTAAATCGTGTTTTTACGGTTTAAAAACACGATTTGGAATCCTAACTGAAACCCCGTGTTACAGGCTTGATTATTGAGGTTCTATGTTTGGTTTTGTGGTACATTGCCTGTAGATATATTAGCTAGGTAGCCAAGAACCCGTAAACGCGAGAAAAGAGCCTAAACACCCGGAAAACGCGAAGGTACTAACCGAACAATTGTTTAAGTGCTGTTTACGTATAGGTTGTTACTTGCTTATTTTTCAATTATGAAAATTTGCAGGGGAATCAGAGATCATATGAATGAGTCCCTATCAGAATTTGAGAATTTTTCAATAATCTGAGAGTATTTGGCAATTTTATTACTGTTTATTGAGGTTTAATTGTGAAAAATAGTTAAATAGTTTGAAAAATTATTAAACTTTGTGAAGAACTCAGGTAATACATTAAAATATCACACATAAACTTTTGGGTCAATTGGAGAACTCTAGCTATGATTTCTGTACTCCCGTTAAATCGACTTTTAACGGCCGTTTATTACACAAAAAGGTATTTTAGCCAATAGTTTGGTTCTGGAATTTTTATAGGGATTTTTGGAAGCCATTTTGGCTGCTTAGAAAAATAATTGGATTTTTATATATCTTTTGGTACAAACGGACGATTTATCGGTTACAAATAGCATTTAAAATTAATTTTTATAAATTAATAAATAAGTAAATTATTTAAAAAATATTTTATAAAAATCTACACTTATTAATTAGTAAGTGTATACATTTTCGTAAATTAAAGATGCACGAATAAAGAGTTGTGCTAATTGAAAGTTAAACAAATATAAATTCTAATAAAAACCTACAACGTTCTGATTAACGAACTTGCTAGGATATAAGAGCATCAAGAGTGATCAAATATCATATTTTGGATTAATTGTGTAAAACTGAACATTTTGTGAGAAATTCGAACAATTCCGGTGAATTGTGCGTGTTTTTCTCCAAACCAATCTGTATAAAAACGGAAACGATCCTGTGGCGAATCCAAACATCTAAACTCTGAATTTCCTTTATAAATTGAATGATTTTATCAAACGACACGTGTACTGATGTTTGTGTGATTTTACCTTTTTTGAAACGCTAAACCACCAATTTGGCCCGGCACGCGAAACGGTGAAGTTGAGCCAAGTCTGATTTTAAACATTAGACATTATACAATGTCACAATTTAAGATTACTGATATGTTCTAGGCGTAATAGTTATACTGTCACACCCTATCCTTAGACATTAGCCGTTTTAAGGGATTTTAAAGGTTTCTAAGAGCTATTTGGCATAATTGAAAGTTATGAATTTATAAAATAAGTTAAACCAAGTTAAATATCAATAAATACAAGTTTTAAATAGTTCTAAAGATCCAAATTACATTCCCAAGTAGGTTTAAACTTAAACGAATACAAATACAAAAAATTCAAGATGTTACAGTCTCCCCTACTTTAGGGAATTTCGTCCCAAAATAAAGGAAAAATAAAATATATTGTGTTATAAATAACTAAACTTTAAGGAAAATATTTTTTTAAGTAAAATACAAAATTGACCATAACATAGAACTTCTAATAGCCGGATCAACGCTCAAAATGAAAATCCGATAAGGGCACTTATATATAGTATGTACCAGCGGCGTATCCACCATGTCTATCATCTAATCATTCGTATCGTTACTCGAACTACTTTCGGTTCTAGATTATGGCACACAATTGTATGTCTTATGATTTCCATGCGAGGACTTGGATAATTACATGCCGACCCATAATTACTTAGATCGTTAGATGGGTCCGCATAATCCGTCCCGTCGTGTGGGTTACAAAACATTGAAAGACATATTTTTTGAGAGAGTGAAAAAGTTTGATAAATTTGAATATGAAACCAGAAAATATTTCTAAAAATAAACGTTCGAGTTGATTAATAAAACAGTGAAATTTAAAACATCTTTTGTTGTAAAAGTAAAAAATCTTGAAAATTGAAAAGGAATGGATTTCTTGAAGCAGATGTTGAAATGAATCGTGATGAACAAGAAAATAAGGTAGGAGTACGATATCATAAGAGATTAACCTTAATAAATAAAAGGAACTTGATTCATGAGATAAAACACACAAATGTTAAATAATCCAAATTTTAAATCATCCAATACCAAAATTAAGTAAAGATTCGATAAGATGCATAACTTGAAAAGGCAAGATAACTTATGATAGAAATAACAAAAGTAAAAAAAGTCTTCAGAGTCTTTGAACACTTGAGGAGTTGGATCCATAAGAACTTGAGCAGTCGAGGTAGATTGATTTAGAATAGTTTGAATAGGTAGAGCTTGAACGGGTTGCAAGAGTGGGGTTGATTAGAGTAAATTTTGAAAACTTGAACTTGCGGGTACGGGATTTGATAGGCTTGGGTTAAGTAAGAATGATCTTGATTAAGAAAAGCTTGAAGAATGTATGGTTGATAGGTTTGGACTTGCTGAGCATTGGTAGTGTATCATTAATAAAATGTGACAATGTATGAGTTGAGGACACACATTGCGGAGATTATTAGGGTCTCACAATTGTAGCAAGCACGGGTAGTATCAGGTCTAGAAGCAGGCGGCACAGATCGTTGTTAGATGGCTTGTGCTCCAGGAGACGTACGGAAAACATTAGCAAGGTGGCTATAACGATTCATTGGGTGTAAAGATGGCACGAGGATTGAGCCGGATGATGATAGTTGCAAGTGGAGCATAACGGGTTTGGACCATCATAAGATTTCTTGTTCGAAACAGTTTTGTTTTGTTGAGGTTGATTTTAGTTTGGTTAACGGCACAACTTTGGTGATTGGACTTACGTTTGTGGTGTGAAGGGTTTTTATTGTGTGGAGTCGGTTTGGGTTTGGCCTTAGCATCGGTTGAGGATTCGGTTTTGGTGTTATTAGGGGTAGGTTTAGAGTCCTTTCAAGAGAGGGTTCCATCCCTAAAATGGTCACCAGAAAGTGAAGCACCAAGAGCAATAGCTTCCTCGATGGAGAGACGGTCTCGACTAACCATATCATCACGGAAAATTGTTGGCAGTCCAAGAATATACTTTCGGATCCCATGAGACCCAGGTGTTACGAGGTGGGGTACTAGTAGGCTAAGATCCTTGAAACGGTTGTAGTAAGAAGAGTTGTCACCACCAATTTGCTTGAGTTCCCAAAACTCGGTTTCGAACCTTTGCAGTTCATGTTCAGGGCAAAATTCCCTCTTCATAGCTTCTTTGAGTTCATCCCAAGATATACTCATAGCAAACTCGGTTCCTTGAAGGGCTTTGAAAGTGTTCCACCAAGTGAGAGCTCGCTCGTCAAAGACGCTCAAGGTAAACTTAGTCCGTTTCTCGTTAGGACATTCGCAATGACTGAATATGTTCTCCATTCACTCGAACCATTGGAGAAGTTTTGTGGCGTTCTCTTCTCCAAGATACGGGGGTGGTTTAGAACCGTTTGAGTTGAGGCTCTGGATCTGGGCCACAATCTTAGGCAAGGCAGACTCCTTAGTGATTCTAGCAGCCAGACAGCGATCATGAGAAGCAGATGAATGGTGTTGATTACAACAGTGATTTCTTAGTGAAGACATTCTATGAGGACCAAAGATGAAATTTCATGACATGATGGGTAAGTTGTGTAAATGAGTCAATGTGAGATAATATGGGAATAAAATAAAATTGTGTTAGTGACTTATCATGAATTGAGGATGAGTCGCTTTTTAAAATAATGTGATTGCGTTTGAGATACTTGAATAAATAAATAATGTTTATTTTAAAAGTAAAATCCAAAAATGAAATGTTGTTAGATTAGGCTTTCCATGGTAGCTTGAGAACCCAAATTAAATAACGAAACATATCCAATGGGTTGGCCTCCCATGAGCTTTTCGGGGCAATTTGAATGGCACAACTAACTAACGCAACTTAAATTTTGTGAATTGGGCCTCCCATGAGCGTTCCTTGGAAATTTAAATGGCCCAATTAAAATGACGAGTTACAAAGCAATTGAGTTGGTCAGCCCATGAGCGTTACATGGCATTTTAACTGACCCAAATAAATAACGAATTGTCAAATCAATGGAGTTGGTCGGCCCATGACCGTTACATGGCATTTTAACTGACCCAACTAAATATCGAATTAATGGATCAAAATATAAGAAGTTGGAGTATCTCGTGAACCACCACGAGTGATACGTTCCAACCAAAAATCAAATAAAAAACGAGTTAAGAAATGGATAGTTGGAGTGTCCATGGGTTGACATGGATTTTTCACCCAACTAAACATTTAAAATAATAATAATAATAAAATATTGGAAAACTTTCCCGAATTTGGCCACTTAGCTTCAAACCGACTGATAATCTACATATGCATAGAAAATAAACAGAGATTTGTCAACAACACATGTTGAGTGAGATGATCACCAATTTCAATACTAATAATATATATATATATATATATATATATATATATATATATATATAATGATAAATAATAAATGCACAAACCAAATAATGTGAGTAATAGTCAATCAAACCGTGAGAAAATAATGTGTCAATTGACCGTTGCCTTGCGAATTTGGTATTGGCTACTATAACTAGCATACAAATGTGATTGTCGGTTGAGCATCACCATGCGATCGGGCTTTGGCTACTAAGACTAGAAATTTGATGTGAGGTCGAAGACTCACTCAAAAATAAACCAAATACTACTAAATAGATAGTGGCAAATGGGTATCGAACACGAGGAGTTTGTGGAAAATGTGTTAATAAGTTGCTTAACAATTAAACTAATATAAATGTAAATGACACAAAGTAATTTTCAAGCTGGTTTTGATTTGATTCCATGAACTAAAATAAACTAACACAGAAGTTGTAAACAATTGCTTGAGCAAGTATTCCTCTTGGAATTCAGGTTATTACGCAACACTCTTGTTAAAGTTCAATGGATAAATTATAATATCTTGATTTTGTGTAAATGTAATTGTTTGTGATTAATCAACAACAAAGTGCTCGGAATCCTAGAAAGCGAGGTCGTTACTTGGTAATCAATAAATGTATTCTTAACCCTAATTTCTTCTACTAAATCTCAATTGCCAACGACACCAAGAACATATAGAATAAAACTAGGTCTAAGCAATATGGACAAGTTGCAAACAATTAAATAAACATCATGATTATACTAACATAACAATTAGATAATCAATCCAAGTGCAAGAACAATAAACAGAAGTTTTTTTTGTAAATAACCTTACATCCAAGAGAATACCAAAGAAAAACTAGCCACTCATGGTTTTATGGATCATCATCACATCAATTGTCTTCCACATATGAATCAAAAACATAAAAAATGTTTACCAACACCAAAGATGATAGTCTAGACTCCCACAATTGTCTCTAATTGTTTCTGATTAAAAGATAGCCCAAAAGACAAGCCAAAACGGCATATTAAACAAAACAAAACCCGGCAGTTACGATCAGACAGTGGTCCACGGTCCAGACCGTAGGCCACGGTCCAGCACAACACCCACGGTACGGTGGGTTCTACCCTCTTTATTCCCTTTGGATCGTGGTCCACGGTGCACAACGTGGGCCACGGTGGAGCTCGCATCTATTTTCTTTTTTTCTTCATATCTCTCTCGTTCCAGCTCCGTTTCCTTCACCATTTTCGCCCATGATCTTGTTATTTTGTCCTTTAACTCTTCAAACCTGCAATCATACAACTGACAGTAGTCATTCAATTCCACTAAATGTAGTTAATTAAACAACCATAATTCTATCCGTTAGCTCGATTAACATCCTCCTGACGAATCACTCGTCACATCCGCACACTTAACCGTTGCTTGCCCCCAAGCAACACTTAGAATCACAATTGCTTTCAAAACACAACCACCTAACAAACCACAAGCCCGGCTCAGTCAAGGTTCCCAATCATACCCCCTATTTCTCATTATTTGAGGTTCGCGTTAGTATCACATAGTATTATATTTAAAACATAGAATTTTAGTCAACCTTAACATGCTTTCGGTTTTCATTCACATATAACACACCGTCACTCGTTAACCTTCTTATTGGTGATCATTCCATAGTTTCCAATAATACTCAATTCTCCTCACATACGCTTGTACTACCATCAAATCTCCACCTATTCACGCTTTAACATAAATACAAATCAAGTGGTCTTAAAACGGGTTGTAATGGGGCCAGGTGTAAAGGTATGGAATGGGAATATTGAAAGTGACTCACGTGATCTGATCCGGCTTGTTACATCAAAACTAAATAAACAATAAAATAAACTACTACATGCCCTACCAACTTGTATTACAAACTCGATACACATCACTTTGGATATTGAATTCCAATCTTTTTCTTCTTTTTCTCTTTATATATATATATATATTTCATTTATTTAACGAATAAACTTAAACTTGCACATAAATATGAAATCCACTACTCTCTATTGGTTGATATCAAAACAAATACAATTACAAAGAAAAACCTACCAAGCCGGATTGTCTCACAATATACATCGGGGTTAATTAAATAAGAAGAATAAGTCCAAATAGGTTTACTAAAGGAATCAACCCCCTGGCCCCTCTCATTTCCAACGCTCATATGTATAATGTATGAGGCCCAACCCCCAAAACCCATACTCGCACTCATCCAGACGAGGCTTAAACCTAATTGCCTCTATCACTTTTGTACTTATGCCAAGCTAAGGTCTTGAAATGCATTAATAGCGCAAGTTCTAACGGAGAAAAACCAATCCATCACCGCTTTCCATTTTCCCAATACTCAAATGAATATGGATATGTTATGCGGGTTATTATACCGAAAGCATGCTAACATTGACTAAAATACTTCTCAACCTCATTTTTTTTTAAAAAAAGCAACTAAGCAAACTTGACTTTGAGGGAATTATGACCATGAAAAGGGACCAAAACTTTACCCCTGCTATCTTACCACTTTCCAGAGTTTTTCTTTCAATTGTCCTCTTTTTTTATTTTTTTATTTATTTTTTTTTAATTTTTAATGAAAAAATTCCCATCCCCACACTTGAGATACATTGTCCCCAATGCATGGTTTTGAGGAAGTAAAAAGACACAAAACACCACCTCTTTCCGACTCGTAACACTAAGTCAAATGTTTCATCCTCCTCCCTTCCGCTCAAATACTAAAACTAAAAAACAAAATAAACAAATATACAAATAATATACAGAACACATGCACCTGACAAGACGAAGTCCCCCTCAATAGTAGGGCGGTTGTGGCAGCCCGAAATGGAGGTCATGAAGTCCGAAAATTCACCAAAATTGAAAGCTCCACTTCCTCCGCTACTACCTTCTCCAGATGATGGTGGTGGTGGCGCCATTGACTGCATCGGGTCCACCCACGGGTTCGGGATAGCGCATTGAACCGTCATATGGTGGGAGAGATGTGTAATCCACACTTGGTGGATCTGGAATAACCAGTTCACCAGCATGCCACTGATCATGTGTTCTTCTATTTCTGTCATCCAAATAACGCATGTTCATCTCGTGTTCTCACCCATAGGCTTGGGCACGGTTCCACATCTCTAACTGGTCATGCCTCTCATTTTCAGCTCATTCATGGTATGCACCCATAAATGTTTGATGGTCAAATAAAGCTCTAGATTCTTCCGACCAATTACCATACGTGGAAGGCCTATGCCTTTCCACCACATCATTAATCGAACCCATATGGGCCCAATTGTCCCCATATGAAGCATATCCAGTCGAATAATCCCAACCCCATGTTGGGAACTACTACCACCACCCGTCTCATGATCACCTACCACCTCCATATCCTCCGTGTCACTTGGTTCCTCTACTATTTCTTCTGACTCTTCATCTGACTCCGTTTTAACATCTTCCCTCAACACTCTCCATCTCACGTTTTCATTCTTCAACTTATGATACCTCTCATCCTTTGTGTATTTCCAGCTTTGACCCAAATCCTCCAACTTATGTTCCTTTAAATTCTTTGTTATTCCAACCGCATCATCCTGAATAACCCCATGATACTTTAACGGTGCTGTAATCAATCGATAATGAGGAATTAACTTTCTTTTATTACTTTCCCGACTAATCCAGATGTTCATCATAACCAAATAACGAAAGGAAATGAGTGGGCCTCCGTTCATCAAGCATATAAAACAGGAATATCGCTATTCCTGACTATTGAAATATCTCCTCTTCGTGCACAACATTAGATAAGCATATTATCATTAATAACCTTGCCTCAATCTTCAAGTCTCTTCTTCAAAAAGTTGAACCCGTACCTCTACCTCCTTTCAACACAGTCGATAAAATATTAAACCATTGCGGATGTTTATCGGGGTTGTAAAGCAAATCTTTGACCAATGGATAGACATAAGAATTGGATGGCTTGTTGTCAAACAAAGTAATTTGATTAAGTGTCTCAAAGGACAACACCACTTGGATTCCTCCCACGGTATCAATTAACTTCATATCCGACCCCTTCTTAAATGGTGGGCACCTCAAGGTAGATACCCATTCCTCGATCTCCCTATCGTATAACGTGTTGCTCTCTTCATCATAAAACTGAATGGCAGCTTCCCACCCTAATGCTTCAAATCTTTTAAACACGCCAAACGCTTCAAAACTCGAGTCGGTCACTTCCTTTTCACACATAAATGCTTTGTTTCTATCTCTCAAAATGCTCAATTTATCCTTAAACAACTCTGGTTGCCATTCCGCAACATAACTCAATAATACCCCACCTTTCCAGTTGGATTTCTGACTTTGAACCTGCACTTGTTCCTGTTCTTCTTGCATACGTTGTCTCTTAGCTTGAGCAGCCCGGCCACTAGAGGAACTAGCCTTTCCCTTTTCTTTGTCAGAATTTCTTCCCATCTCTACACAAATAAACCACCAACAACAAATCAAGTCCTTTCAATATGTTCCTCCCCACACTTGCTTGTTACCATGTTTGTGGATAATCAACCCATTATTCAGTTAACCAATATCTCAAAATTCCACTAAATGCTTAATTTTTCAATTTTCCAACAAGAATTCATAGCTTTCAAGCATTCATCTATTATCCACAATTACAATGTCTAACCATTGCAACTAACAAGCAAGTGGGTATGCTCAAATTAATACAAGCTTAACAGTTAGTGCAATGTATTCAAGGAATTGACAAAGAACATATCTTGGTTAATTGTTTAAGATGCTAACTGAGTACTTTTTCACAAGCAAACAAGAAAACCGCAAAATCTTGAAATATTCGGAACCCCTACTCCCTCATAATCGAATTACAACTCAAGAATTAAAATAAATAGGGTTTGTATTGTTATTCTTCACAAAAATTCTCTTAAATTAGGGTTAAAGTTCTTAGTATTTGATTATGGTTTGAAGGGGATGTGAAGAAAATTAGGGTTTGAAGTTTTGAAGAGGAAGAATATTGAAGGTGTGTGAGTTGTTTGGTGAAATTGGTGGCTAAGATGTGATGTAAAAAAAATAAAAACCTTTTCTTACCTCTTAACCCGTCAATAAGCTGCAAAGGAATCCGCACCGTGGGCCACGGTGTGAACCGTGGTTCACGGTTGACCAAATCAACTGAACCAGGAACACCGGACTGTGGGCCACGGTGTGAATTGTGGTCCACGGTGGATATGAACCCGATCGGATAGAAGGCACCGTACCGTGGAGACTACTTGACCCGTAACCAACGTTGGTTCGACCGTGGGCCACGGTCTACACTGTGGTCCACGGTGTACCTTAATTTTGTAATTTTTTTTCGTTTTTTTTAAGTAAGAACCAAAGTATTTACAACACAAAACTAAAGGTTAAAAATTAGAAATTAAAAATTAAAAATTACCATACCCCCCCCCCCATGAAAAACCCGAGTTGTCCTCAACGCGGTGAAGAATTCCTAAGAATTTCCCCATACTTGAATCGGACACACTCCAAAGGAGAAAGGTAATTTTTTTTTAAAACAAATTTGAACAAAAGCTATCTTACAATATACAACAAACCTGGTCCTTTCCTTTACAAAGTGGAGCCATCCTGTGAGCTTAGAAGGAAACTCACCTTGTCATAGTCAAGCATGTTCAAATCCTTTCCTTCCAAGTAGGGTTTAAGGCGATGTCCATTCACAACATGTTTACCTTGACCGTGCACGTCTTTGATCTCAACATCACCGAACTTCCTTACTCTTGTAATGACATAAGGGCCCATCCACTTGCTTTTAAGCTTCCCGGGAAACAATTTGAGTCTTGAATTGTAAAGCCACACTTTTTGCCCAACCTCAAATGTTTATTTCCATATCTTAGCATCATCCACCCTCTTTAATTTCTCTTTGTAATTAGAAGCACGTTCATACGTGTGACATTCATGAGAAAACCGGTTACACATTAGCGTTCACACATCGAATAAGCGACCATAGTATTTGTTTGTGTATCGAACAAACAAATAACCGAACGGGTCTAGTTATAACCCAGATATCCTGGGGGCATCTATAAGTGATATACGTTTAATATAAGCCAACATATTAGTATTATGGCCTTAGTACGATAACAAATCAGTTAAACAAAAACATGTTCGTTTAACTACCCGCTATGGATTTAAACGTGAAAGGTAGTTACAAAACAAGCATTATATCATCCGTTAAGCCGAAAAAGACTTATAAAACATTTATTTGAAATGTTTTAAGTGATCCGAGAAAATATTTTCGATTTTTACAAAAAATACTATGTTTTTTTTAAATTTACAAGAAATTGGCCTAAAAACACTAGTTTTCGCGCTGTTTTTCATACCCGATATATTTTTCGCGCCAAAAACCAAACACAAAATAAACCTGGACTCGGGATTTCATGTTCAGGCCTGAAAAACGAGACTAATGGGTCAAAATTGGGCCCAAAGGAGGCCTAAAAATTCCAGCCCACCAAAGTGGAATTTCCACCACCTTATTCTTTCTTCACATATAAGTAATGTTGATATTTTAACGTCACTTTCTAGCAAAATCTGGACATCCAAGTTATGCACTTTCATATTCATACAAAATCCTCAAGGTAAACTCATAATTTTTGGTCATTAGAACTTGATTTTTACATGTTTAATTACATAGAAACATAGTTTGATTATCAAAAATGACTTCTAACCATGTAAAAATCCTAAAAAATGTCCATAAATATGTTTTAATCATACACATGGTTAGGAACCTGGTTTGATAAGTTTTTTGTCCATAAACATGGATTAGAGGGTTTAAACGATGATTTTACGGTTCAAAAGTTCGGTTTAAAGCCCTAACCGAGACCCTAAGTTACAAGGCTGATATGTTGATGATATATGCTTGGTTTGTGATATAGGACCATGTAAAAATCCTAAAAAATGTCCATAAATATGTTTTGATCATACACATGGTTAGGAACCTGGTTTGATAAGTTTTTTGTCCATAAACACGGATTAGAGGGTTTAAACGATGTTTTTACGGTTCAAAAGTTCGGTTTAAAGTCCTAACCGAGACCCTAAGTTACAAGGCTGATATGTTGATGATATATGCTTGGTTTGTGATATAGGACCTGTACCTATCTTACTTAGTAGCACACGAACCCAGAAATTGGATTAATAGAGCGATAACGGACGAAAACCTCAAAGGTAATGCCGAATTGCTCGATTACAGGATGTTTAGGATTCGATTGTGATGTGCATATTGTAATCTTATAAAATTTTTCAAGGACATCATGTACCATATGAATGAGTCCCTGTTCAAAATTTGGTAATTTTTTGAGCATCCGAGAATATTTAGCGAATTTATTACCGAATTGAGACGTTTTTCGGGAAAAATAGTTAAAATGCTTGAAAAATTATGAAATTTTGTGGGGAACTCAGATTTGGTATTTATGATCAAATATGAAATTTGGGTTCATTTGGAAAACCCAAAGTATGTTTTATGTATTTGCGTTTATTTGAATTTTTCATAGTCGTTTTTGGCTCGGAAATGATATTTGGCAAGGTTGTTAGAGTTTGAGATTTTCCAGGTTGTTTTGGAATAGATTCTGACTACTTAAAAAATTTGGTGGAATTTTTGGAGATCGTTTGGTATAAATGAACGATTTTCGGGCTAAATATAGAAGATAAAATGAATTTTTATAAATTAATAAATCAGTAAATAATTCTAGAAATATTTTTATAAAAATCTATATATTTTAATTGATAAGTGACTAAATTTTAATAATCTAATGATTAACGGATAATTAATTGCGCTAATTTGAAGATTAAACAAGTTTAATTCTAACGAAAACCGGCATGTTCATGATTAACGAACTTGTTAGAATATCATAACACCAAGAGTGATCAAAAAGCATATTTTCGGATTAATTATGTAAAACGAACTTCTGTGAGAAATCCGGACAATTTGGATAGATTGTGCGCGTTTTTCTCCAAATCAAACTGAATAAACGGAAACGAGCTATACAGCCACACCCAGACTAGCTATACAGCCCAGCTTAGTGTAAAAGATTATAATAATATTAAAATATTAATATTATTATAATATTGACTATAGGGACTAAGTGATAGCAAGGGAAACGAATCCCGAGCTGACCTCGTACTGAGTGCCTACAAAACCGTGAGTTTCATGACCCCTCTTTTCAAACTATTTACGAAATTTTTGGGGTGAAAAGCATATTTATATACGTTATCCACCTGGAAACGGTTTAGGATATGAATTGTCTGAACGTTTACATACAAAAAGTCCCTACAAACATAACGATTGATTACGTGCGAATGAATGGTGAATAGTATTCTTGAATGACAAATTAAGTGAATATGTTACGAATACCAAAACATAATGAAATTACATATGACAACACGTTTATACAAATATGCTGTGTACTGTTAAAAGTAACGGGGTCAGTAACGGCCATGGGTGAATAACGTGGTCTGTAACAGGCATAGGTGAATAGCGTGGTCTGTAATGACCATGGGTGAATAACGTGGTCTGTGATGATCATGGAGCTATTGTGGGCCGAAGGGGGGGCACAATAGTACCAAAATAAGTTGAGTATGGCCTATGAGCCAAGTTCTGCTGCAACTTAATAAACTAAAGTTGATTATGGCCTATGAGCCAAGTTCTACTGTAACTTAATAAACTAAAGTTGAGTATGGCCTATAAGTCAAGTTCTGCTGCAACTTAATAAACTAAAGTGGAGTATGGCCTATAAGTCAAGTTCTGCTGCAACTTAATAACCTAAAGTTGAGTATAACCTATGAGCCAAGTTCTGCTGCAACTAAACAAACCAACTTGATAATGACATGAATGTTAAGAAAATAATGTGATTATGCGTATTGTGGGCGGATGGGGAGCCATAGTGTTTGGTCATACGTGATAAATACTATATATGTATGTGTGTCTATACGCATGCTATGTGTATAGATGTAGGAAATACTATGGGTATGTTTGGCAAAACTAGCTATAAGCTGAAAGCTGGTAGCTGGCAGCTATTAGTTGTAGCTTTTTAGATATATTTTGGTGTTGGGCAGAGTAGCTGAAGCTTTTTAGATATATTTAGGTATTTGTCAGAGTAGCTAGAGCTTTTAATAAAACTAATTGGGTGCCAGTGCGATGCGGCGGAGTGCGCGGCAAACCTGAGATCAACTGCATAATCAGTGTCAGTACATGATTCACTTGATATTAGTGCGCGCATAACCCGACTGCAGACGTGTACCTCATGCAAAGGCGGCAAGCGTGTTTTGTGGCAAAAATCAAGAAACAAAGCTAAAATATACGGTAATTTCAAATAGATAGTTTTTTAAACCAACCTCTTTTGATTAGAGACCCTTTCCGACCCAACATCGTTTTTATCTGAAACATGTTCTGACCTGGCCCCTTTCGACCAAAAACCATACCAACATGAACCGAACTAAATTAACCCTTTTTTATCGACTCGTTCCGACCCTAATTTGGTCTTACACATGACCCGAGCTCGTCTGAATCGATTTGTTGTCAATCATTACCGGTAAAGAAGTATATCAATATCATACTCAAATTAAACAGAATAAAATGTTCTTTTTTATGATGTAATGTGTTTAGAAAAATATTAATGTGTGAAAAAGTTATAGACTTTTAAAGAGTCGTGGGGGTTGTTAGTTTTAAATAAGGGTAAAATATGTAACTATTATATAAATCAACAAAAGTTGATGAAAGTTCAAGTACCAAAATTGTAAATTCAATTGTAAAAGCTTGTTGCTTTTTCTCTAACGCTAGTAGTAGTAGCGTTTAGAAAACGAGCTTTTTATCCTAATATAAAAGCTTCAAGCCCATTGAACCAAACAAGGCTTTTTGTTAGGTATGAGCTTTTTCTTAAAAGCTTGAAGCTTGAAGCCCCTAAAACCTCCTAAAAGCTCCTTGCCAAACATACCCTATGTGTAGAAATATTAATTATTGTGTGTACATTGTGTAATGTTTGAGTTTACGTGGAATCAATATGGGCGGAAGGGGGGCCACAGTGGTTGATGTTACGAGGAACTGTTGTGGGCGAAAGGGGGGCCACAGTGGTTGATTTTATGTGGAACCGTTGTGGGCGGAAAGGGCCTACGGTGGTTGATTAATCATCGAAAAATGGAAACACGCAATACGAACAAACAGTCACGATTTTATCGTGATTTCGAACTCATATTATAAACTTACATGTGTGCATATTTACACACAAGGATACGGCTGTACATATATATACAAATGTAAATACATATTCTTACATACGCGCGTGCATACAAACTATGACTGTGTGGTACGCAGAACTGATTTCGTTAAAACTTATGAAACTCACCAACTATTCGTAATTGATCATTTTTAAACATGCTTTTCAGGTAATCGGAAAGGTGGAATAGATTGCTTATGTGTTTTGTTTTCGGATTGTGAACGATGCTGTGAGCATTTGAGTTAGAAGTAAAGTAGTTGAAGAGCTAGCTTGGATTGTATCACCTAGTCTGTAAAAGATGCTAAAACATGTAATATATTGTAAATTAGTTAGTAACGTTTCTTTATGAACAATGTATTTGATACAAGTTTTATCTATTACATTTCCGTTTTACGCTTCCGCAGATTGCTCAACGGGGTGTGAAAATATGCCTCATCCCGGATTTCTTCCAACTCGTTCAATCTCAACTTCCTCAACTCACCGGCTTCATTGTAATCCATATTGACATTTTAAATTGCCCATAAGGCCCAGTGAACTACTTCCTTTGGCAAATGACAACCCTTCCCATACACCAACCGATAAGGAGTGGTATCAATCGGTGTCTTGTAAGCCATACGATAGGCCAACAATGCATTATCCAACTTAATTGATCAATCTTTTCTATCAACCCGAACCGTCTTCATTAAAATTTCTTTGATTTGTCGATTAGAAAGTTCAACTTGGCCACTCGTTTGAGGATGATAAGGCGTTGCAATTCGGTGGTTAACACCGTAACGCTTCAACAATTTGCCAAATGCAACGTTCTTGAAATGAGATCCACCATAACTTAGGATAACTCTAGGAATCCCAAATCTTGAGAAGATGTTGGATTGAACAAACTTACACACCACGGCATGATCATTAGTTCTTATTGCAACTGCTTCGACCCACTTTGACACATAATCAACCGCAATAAGAATATAGAGGTACACGCATGAGTTTGGAAACGGGCCCATGATCTATACACCACACATCAAAAAATTCAACAACCAAAATGGGTTGTAAAGGCATTTCGTTCCTTTTTGATATACCCCCCATTCTTTGGCAATTTAAACAATGCCGAGCATATTCATTGGCATTCTTAAAAATCGTTGGCTAATATGTCAGGACCATGAGTCGGCTTAAACCTTATAAAAGGTTGACAAGAATCACACCGACTCGATTACCCAAATGGCCTGTTTAATATCCCGGCGGAATCAGGATATCCAACGAGTGGGAACGAAGGAGTGAAATTAGTAAACACAAAAAAATAATGGATAATCAATAAAGGCTCATTCAAAGACAAAGATTCACTATATTAAATGATTCATTAATGAAACAGTGAAAGGAATGTCTAGGGTTTTGTGTGACGGCGGTGGTGGATGTACGAGAAAACAAAGAGAATATTCTTTGGAATGTTTTTTTGTATTCAGTGTGTGCCAGCTTGTAATTCCGTCTGGAAATCCGTGTCCTAAAAGGTATCCTAGGACCCCCATTTATAGACCCTGGCATTCCTTCTAGAAGTTCCTAATCATTACATAATGAAATACAAAATAATACAAGTGTTGAGTCCTCGAGCAAGGTAACAGTCTTGCTCGAGCAAACTCACTATGCTAGGTATGCTTGATGTATGTCCTCGAGCATACTTTACTTAGAATACCTTCAGTGAAGATATTCCCTTCCAGCATACTTCATTCTTTTTGACTGGTTCATGCTTTGCTCGAACTAGTCCATCGAGAAAGCTCATTCTTCTTGATGTCTTCATCTATACTTATTCAGCAATCTTTATTATGCTCTGATGTAAATCTTGCTCGGGAACTGAACTGTGCTCGAAGTCCTTGCTTTGATCACTTGACATCTTCTTGTTGCATCCATGCTTGTCCCTATGTGCTTGATCATCTTGTGCTCGTAACACTTGGTTAAAACTTGTATAATCAAGCTGTTTGCTCGATTGGCAATCCATGCTCGATAGAAGAATACTCTTGCTCGTTGAAGTGTAGCTTGCTCAAAGCCTTAACACTTAGAAGAATTAACCATTTAAGGTTCTGAAGACCTTGCTCGAAGTAGTAAAACCATGCTCGATCGTCTAGGCTTGCTCGAAGTCCATACTTAGCCGTTTTCTGAGGAGGTTGAGAAGATTCCAATCTTCTTTATCATAAATCCGACCCAACAATCTCCCCCTAGATTGGAACAAGCTAGATGCACCAAAACATACCTGTATAGAGTTACACATGTATCAGACATCAAAAATATATCATTTGAGAACATGTCATTTCATTACATAAGTAGGAATTCTGCCACTAGGGCATTACAAATTAAAGTTCTTTTACATCAAATACAAATTAAACAAAAATACAAAGATAAACAGTAAGAAATTGGTTCTCTTTGAGCTCCATTGTGCTATCTTCTTCTCCTCCTCCCTGCATCGGCATTTTCTTTCACTTTCTTTACGTAGGCTGCCTTTTGTTTGATCATGTCTAGCTCTACGGAATCAGAGGAGTCAAAAGGAAATTTGGCAGTGATCAAGTCCTGAAGGTCCTGTGGATGCATAAACTTGAGATCTTCATCTTGTCTTATCACAGCAATAGGTATTCCAGACTCGTTTCTCAAGGTGATTGAATCATTATGCTGATTGTACGTTATGTACATTATTCTCCCAAATTGTTGTACCATCGAGTTTAGTTCCTGCATTACTTCCCTCATCGCCAAGAACTCTTTCAAGGTCTTCCTTTTATGGTGTGAGCTGCTTGCTTGAGTCTTTCTTTTCTTGGAATCGAAGAGAAAGAGTTCTGAGATGTGCACTTCACTAATCCTCTTGTCCCTCTTCTCCCTCTCTACTTCACTTCTTATTTCTCTTCTCCTTTGTTGCAAGAATGGGAATCCCCTTTCTTCTTGTTCTTTGATAAATTTTCAGAGATCATTTCTTTGCTGACCAGATGGCTGACTTCGGATTTGATTGTCATATAGTGTCAGTTCAGCCATCTTCTTCAGTTGTTCTTTTGAAAACATCCTCAGGTCAACTCTGAATATTATGAGTGTTTCCTCTTTATCTTCAGTTATAACCCTCAAGGTCTTTGATCTTTTGTCGAAGTAGAGATGTGTGGGCAAGTTTAAGTTCCTTGGTGGCTCATGCCTCACAATCTCAAATCTTGATGTTGTACGGCTGGTGCTTCCTTGTTGAGTTGTCTTTACCTTTTCCAACCCTTCTTCCTCATACCATCTTCTCAATGTTTCATCAGATTGATTTATCAGTCTACCCATACTGACACCCTTCCTATGTAAGGCAGCCATCATTTCTACTCTGACCAAATCATCCATTTTCCTTCTTTCTTCCTGCATTTTTCTTTCTGTCTCCATATACATTCTTTGCTCCCTTTTGTATATCTCTAGTAATTGCGCATGGGGCATTTTATCAAATTCCTCTTTAGTCATACCCTTGTTCATTAAAAGTTTCTTCAAGGTTTGAACTCTCTGAGGATCTTGAAACCAGTCTTTTTGCCTCAGCTTCTTTCTTTTCATTCTCAATTCTTTCTTTCCTTCTGCTCATTCTTCCTTTTCTTTCTTTCAATGTTTGCATATGCCTGTTTACTCACATGAGAGTCTTTCACATTTTGCACTTTCTCCTTCAACTCCTCCAGAGTGAGTTTGATTAACGACTCATATTCAAAGCCATGAATTTGAAGGAATTGAATAACTTTATGTTTCCTTTTCAAGGATTCATATTCCTTGTCCCCATTTGTCTTTCTTCTTTTGTTCACTTCTTCAACCATCGTTGCCATGTCATCTATCAGAGCCTTTTTGTAAAATTTATCAATGGAGTCAAAGGATTGTAAATTTAAAAATGTAGGCTTATACCCAGCCTTTATCAGAAATTCTCTTCGTATATCCCTTTGTCTCCAACCTTCTTCTTCTTTGGTCATTTGTTCTTTTGTCAGTCTTTGAAGGTATTTTCATCATATTCAAGATTTATCAAGTAAGCTCTATCTTCATGTTCCTTTTTATTGTCCTTTAACCCCTCCTCATCTTCATTCTCATCATCTAAATCAATTACTTCTTCCAGATTATGGAGAGCCTCAATCATAGGTTCTTCACTTCTTTTAGATTGAGCTCTCCTTATTTCTTCCAGTTTTTCCAATCGTAATTTGTACACCATTTTCTTCACGGATTTCTGTCTTTTGGACTTTGGTGTTTCTATTTCAGCTGTATCTTTTCTTTTCAAATTTGATTGAGATGGAGTGGGAGTGGTAGCTGATGTGTTTCAACTTCTGGTCCTTCCAGTATAATTTCCTCATCAACTTACTTTGAGGTCATAGACTCTTCTGATTCATGTTTATCTTCATTACCAATTTCTTCTATGATTGGTTCAGATGTGTCTGTCAGAAAAAATTGGCTTTTCTCCCACTGCTCTTGTCTTTGCTCCTTTTGAGCCCTCCTGGCTGTAGCCACAGTTGCTGAACTGTATTCTTCAGGATGTAGAAGAATATCATAATGTGTTCTAGGCAGTACCAACTGAGCAATAAATTTGACATATACATTCCATGGCATCTTTGGTCCTTCATCCTTCTCAGGCTCATCCCTCAATCCCAAACCAGTCTCTTGTTCATTATCTATTTCCAATTCAATGTTGATGGGTTCAATTTCAGGGATTTCAGGTTCAAATATTTTGGGCTCTTCCTGTTCAGCTGTCACAGGTTCTTCAGTTTCATCCTTTTCAGATTCATCAACATTCATTCTTTCTCTCAAAGCATCAAGTGTAGCCTTTATAGCTTCAGCTACTTCTTTCAGTCTCCTCTCATCTGCCTCTTCTTTCTCTTTCATGTTTATAAGTGCTTCAAGCCCACTTCCTGAGGGATTTTATCCTCCTTTTCTCTCTCCCAAGCCTCTAAATCTTCATTCATTAAGTTTATGGCTATCTTTACAGATTCAGCTTCTGCAACATCTGGATCAATTACATTTTCTTTGTACAGAATATCGTTAGATTGAACTGTAAGTTGGGGCAGGGGATGTAGATCATCATCAGTAGGTGAAACCCCCTTTCCCTTTGCTTTTCTTTTTAAAATTTCTTCTTTGGTTTCTTCTTCTTATTTATCCTCCCCCTCAAGATCCGAATCTCCCTCATCATATGCTTGATTAATCATGTTTAAAGCATTTGATAGTACAACCTCCATAGCCTCCTCTTCTGAACTTTCATATAATTCACCAATTAATCTCAAACCCTCTGCACCTTCAGTATTCTCCCCCTGTTTTTGTGCATCTGAGGTCTTCTCAACCTCAGACTGCCCCTCAAGGGTTCGAATTTTCAATAGAGCTTCATTTAGTGCTGCTTCCAGTGCCAAGGTCCTTGAAGTCAGTATGGCATTTTGTTCTTTCAACACTATGTTTTCAAACTCAAGTTTGGCATTCTCACAAACAATATCGTATAGGTTTGGGTTTAATGGTGAAGTTTTTTGATTTATCTTTGATGCAGGTTCAGAAGATGGGATTGGTTGAGTTGGTGGGGTAGTTTCAGTGGCAGGTTGATCTTGAATGGGTTGGGTTGATTGAGGTGGTGAAGGAATGTTAGCTGTTGGTTCATTATCAAATAAAGCAGGTTCAGTGGTGGCTAGTGAAGAAGGAATATCATCATTAACATCATATAGCTCCACAGAATCTGTATCATCATGGTAAATCTCAGGTGGTGGTGATTCTGGTGGAGTTACCTTCTGGATTGTTGCAGCAACATCTGATACAACACTTGCTACAAATGTGTCATCATCCACTTGGTCATTTATCTCCTCATGGACCTCCACTCTTGCAGTTTCTACCTCATATGCAACATGTTCAATCAAAGGCACATTTTCCTCAATTGCCTCTTGTGCAGCATCATCATTATCGATCATCATCCCATTTCCACCTTCCGGACCATCGTTCCCATCATCACTATGATCATCATCATCTACAGCATTGTCATCTCCATCATCATCTTCCTCAGAATCACTACTTCCCTGGGTCCATGGAACATTTATAGCACCCAGTGCTGGTACAAGAAACCATGGGAGCACATCCCATTCATCATTATCAATAAACTTACTCTTAGCATCTTTCATGCGTTTGCGAATATTTGGATCTTGCAACCTCAAAATCTGCCATGTCCTTTGAATTTCTGGTAGAGCTCTGTTTATTAGGATCTGCAGGAAGGGTGGATACATGAGTAATCATCGATTGACTTGCTTCTCTGCATTTGAAGCCAACCCTTGAAAGATTAGTCTGGAAATGTTGAAGGGTTGCTGATATAGTATGGCGACTGTGAGAGTCCCAAGCTCTCTACTCAACAAAATCCAAGTCTCTCTCCTAGGAGATAAGGACTGGATCACATGGTGAATCAGGAACCGGTAGATCAAAGGAAAACTCCCTTTATGAAATTGTCCCTTCTTTACATCCCCTTGGTATCCCATAGTCTCTTGAAAGACTCTTAACAACCTTGGGACCAAGTAAGCTAGCTGAGCATTGAAGTCATCGTTTAGTTCCAATGCAGCTCGTATAGAAGCTTCTGTTATCTCAATGTCATTGTTTAAAACAGATGCCTCGATCCTCCTCCCGTTCACATCATTGACATAGGTTGCTGACTCCCAAAAGTCTGTAAGATGGTTCCTGTAGATTGTGGGGTTTTCTGTCAGCGCCATTCTTAAATTGGAGTTTCTTAGAAAATTTATCGTTACTTCCAACTCCATATTTTCCTCGTCGAGCTCTAACTGAGCACACATATTGTGCCTCTTTTCAAATTTTAGTGCCATTAGTTCTGCAAGATAGAACATATGACAGTATACAAAATTTCAGAACTAACAGTCAAAGAGATGAGTAGATGATATTAGTGTCTTCAATAACCTGTTCCGTAGTAATATGCGTACCTGCAAAAGCAAGTAAACAATTAGCCCGAAAATCAATTGAAAAACCCTAATTTTGAAATCGGTGCGAAGGTAATCGAATAACGATGTCTTACCGAAGTCGAAACAGAGCTAATGGTTGTAATCAAAGTAAAAATTGTGTAAACAAGCAAGTAAGAAATAGCACGAGCAAAGGGGTTTTTCGTCTAGGTTGAAGAGGAAGATGAAGAAATATGTGAAAAAGTTTCTAAGTCCCCCTTTTATACCTAACGTTTGGGTGGTACAGTACCTCAGTTTGTCGTCTAGCACAGTTGTCATTTAATTTCAAATTTAATGTACCTCCTTTGCTCGAGTATACAGCCAAATTAACAGTTGTATCCAACTATACTCGAGTACATAGTACAATCTTTGCTCGATGTACTTGGGAATAATTGTCCTTGATTACTAGTACACAGGTGAAAGTGTGCTCGAATAAACTTGTGCTCAATGCCTTAGTCAAAGTTCTAATGATTTTCATAGAACCTTCTCGAGTATTAAGACATACTCGAGGTGTAGTGTGCTCGACTATACTTAACAAAGTTCATTCAATATAAATGTTTGAGACACACCAGTAATAGAACCTTACTCGACTATGCATCATGCTCGAGATACTTAGAAATATATCATGACAATGTCCTATGCTCGAGATGCATATTTAAGTGTTAGAGCCTTTTCTCAACTAACTTAGATTACAAAAGCTCAATTGTGCTCGAGGTACCCTTATGCTCAAAGCCTTAGCATATTAAATCATGCCTATGCCTGTACTCGAACTTACAACCTAAGTGTGTAGTCTACAAATTTGCTCGAACAACTTAACATAGTGATCAAGTTGCTTAAGCTCGAACTCTCATGTCAACACACCTAGTGCACATCTATGCTCGAATCCCTTGCACTTAAAATACTTGACAAATAAGAACGTAATCATGCTCGACACACATATATTACTATTCATGTCATTTCGGGTGCTCGTAAGCAATATGCATGCTCGAAACACTTTTAACAACAAATTTTTCAGTATGCTTGAAAGTAAGAGTCATGCTCAAAACACTTGATGATTCATACAAGTCACATAAGATACTTGACACAACGTTATCATGCTTAGTAAGCAAAGTTCTTCTGCTCGAATTAAAAATAATCATTTAATTTGATGAGCTGACCTAAACAATTAGTTTAAGGTGAAATAAGAGATCAAAATCCAGTTCAAGATAAACATTCATTTTAAAATTATTTGGAAAGATCTCAACATGGGATCAGACTGTTTAAAACAACGATCACACCTCTTCATGGTCAGCGTTATTATGACTTAGGTTAGGTTGACAGCATGTATATTTAGCATAGTGGTCATTGCGTTTTGTGATACATTTAATGATTCAATTAGAGCTTAAGATATGAATGGTTATCACTATAGCTTCAGATTGCCTCTAATATCTTCTCAAAGCGTATTTAGCTTTATCCAAATCACCCCGAATTGACTCCGACCCCCTGATGCCCTGGTCAAAATTAATTTTTGTATAATAGAGCAGTTACTTATTTATATTTTTGTCTTTGATAACAGACTGTAAGGTTGAACGTTGGACTTACATGCCATCCGGACTTACATGCCTTAAATTCAGGGTGTTTAGGACTTACTTGTATGCCCTACCCCTGTAGTTCCCTTAGTGCCCCTTAAGTCATGAAATCAAATAACTTATTTAAATATATATTATACTTTTGATCTTTTTATACTTTTCAATCTCTTTCTTTTTCTTTTCTTTTGAGAGGTTTTCCATATATCAATAATTTATTTCTGCTCAAATACTTAATAGATATTCTTATAGACTAGAAACACCAACGGACTCGTGTATGATTGGATAATAACCTTTCTGCCTATCATTCAGAGAGATATGCTAGAGAACATACCTTATTTTCCAATGTTTCACCACATCATACTTAGCAAATTTAAGTGTATATCACATATTACAACTACAGACTATGGAAAGCTACCATACTTTGCCAATGACTGTACTCAAAGCCCTTTGAACTTATAATCCATGGGTTAGTTATCTTAAATAGTTTTCTATCATTTCTCATTTTGGGTTGGATTCAATCTCCACAGAAAGTAGTTTCTAGCTTCTTTGAAGCTAGGAACTTGGATAATATTATCATCTCTCTTATGAAATATTCACCAAAGACAGTGTTGCTTAGTCAAAAACTTTTACCATTTTAAAAATCATTTCCTTTTGAAAGTTCAATTGAGAAATATTAATTTTAAAACAGTGTTGTCATTTAAGCATATTTTTAACAAGCACACATTATCACAGTATCAAAACACATTCATTCAGACAATAGACATCATTTAGATAATCACATGAGTCTGTCGAGCATGCTCAGAAGTTCATCGAGCATACTCGAAAGTCACAAGCAAACTTAGGATTTATCATTTCAGAAATTATGCTCGAGAGACTTAGCTGAATGCTCGAACAGTATACTTGTGCTTGAAGTACTTGAAAGTTTTCCAAGACACATGTCCATACTCGACCATAAGTAACACATCATTTGTGCTCGAGTTACTTTAGAGACCTTAAGTAAGGTTTGTTTGTGCTCGAAGAGCATTAAACACACCATGCAACACAGAGTTATGCTCAAAATAATTGGAGAAGTTTTCAAGGCCAAATTCTGTGCTCGAGCAGCGAAGCTATGACATCTGTGCTCGAATGACTTAGAATAGTCTTACAAGAGCCTTTGCCTGTGCTCGAAGAGCAACAAGCACACTATCAAGCACAGATTCATGCTCGAAGTACTTAGAATCACAGAAATACATCATTCATGCACAGATTAAAGTACCAAAAGCTGTAAACAACAATAGCAACATATTTCAACAAGATTTTCACACAATTCAGTCTCATACATGATTCATGCAATTAGAATAATCAGTTAAGCATAGCAAATTATCATGCAAACATTCAAAGTGAGTAACACAGATAATCAATTAGCACCTCACTTAAGCACACATCCTAAATCAAACCTCATCAGCATTTATCATTCTTAGGCACTTTAACAAAAAATGAAACCTGGTTTTATCAGTTTGGTGAAAAAATCAGCCAAATTATCAGATGAATCTACCCTTTTCATCTCTATTAAGCCTTTTTCCTAACAGTCCTTAATGAAATGATGTCTAATTTCAATGTGCTTAGTTTTAGAATGTTGGACTGGATTCTTAACAATAAACATAGCAGTAGTATTATCAATTAAAATAGGTGTAAGTAAGAAATTCAGACCATAGTCCAACAATTGATTTTGAATCCATAGAACCTGTGCACAGCAAGCAGATGCAACAATATACTCCGCTTCAGCAATAGAAATTGACACTGTAGTTTCCTTCTTGCATTGCAAAGACACCAGCCTATTCCCAAGAAACTGGCATCCTCCAGAGGTTGATTTTCTACTCATGTTGCAACCATCATAGTCACTATCTGTGTAGGCCATCAAATCAAAGGAAGGGTTCTTTGGATACCAAATCCCCAAATCTGGATTTCTTTTCAAGTATCTGAATATCCTCTTCACTGCTAGCATATGAGACTTTAGGGTTAGCTTGGAATCTGGCACAGACACACACAACAAACATAATATGTGGCCTAGATGCTGTAAGATACATCAGTGATCCTATCTTGGCCCTATATTCATGTTGGTCCACTGGCTCCCCCTTCTCATCAGGTACCATTTTCTCATGTGTGTCCATTGGTGTGGACAGTGCCTTGAAGTCTTGGCACTTGAATTTGTTAAGAATCTCTTGTACATACTTTGATTGATATATGAAGATTCCATCAACTTCCTGTTGCACCTGAAGTCCAAGGAAGAAATTCATTTCCCCCATTGAACTCATTTTGTACTTGGACTTCATTACTTGCTCAAACTCTTTGCACATTTGTTCATTTGTAGAGCCAAAGATAACGTCATCCACATACACTTGCAGCAGCAGCAGATCTTTGTTTCTCCTTTTGTAGAATAGAGCTTTATCAATTGCTCCTCTGCAGAAACCATTTTCCAACAAATGGTTTGACAACTCATCATACCAGGCTCTTGGTGCTTGATGTAGTCCATTAAGTGCTTTCCTGAGCTTGTAAACCTTGTTTGGATGAACTGGGTCTTCAAATCCAGGAGGTTGAGTGACATAAACTTCTTCATCAATCTTTCCATTCAGAAATGCAGATTTTACATCAAGTTGATAGACTTTAATGTTCACTGATGCTACATTTGCCAGAAAGATCCTGATAGCCTCTAGTCTTGCAACTGGATCAAAAACTTCTTCAAAGTCCACTCCTTCCTATAAGCATCCTAGAGCTACCAATCTTGCTTTATTTTTGATCACTATCCCCCTTTCATCCTTTTTGTTCATGAATACCCATTTTGTTCCAATAGCATACTTGCCTCTGGGCTTGTCCACCAAGTCCCATACATGCAAGTCTCTAAATTGGGCTAATTCTTCTTGTATAGCTTCTACCCAGCAGTTGTCTTTTAATGCTTGGTTGATGTTATTTGGTTCAACTTGGGATAAGAAACAGGCATACAGGCAGATATTTTCCTTTTCAGATGAGCTTCTGGTAACTCTTTTATTTATATCTCCTATGATGTTCTCTGCAGGGTGATTTCTTTCAACAGAGGTTGTGCAGAAACTTCTGTTTCTAGATTTGACATGTTTAACTCATCAGATTCATCTCCAATTATCTCTTGACTTTCATCATATTCTTGAGTTTGATTGATTTCAGAGGTTGATGCTTCATTTACTCAAAATTGCATTGAGTCAAACAGAGATTGAAACCTATCTTCAAATTGATGTATCCCTTCAGTCTGAGCAGGTTGTTGACTCTGAATAGGTTCACTTTCAACATCACTTGGACCTTCATTTGAGACTTCAACAGCATCCTCTTGTCCATTCCTTTCAACTTCAGCTACTCCTTGGGTCCTTCTCCCAAAATTAAATCCATTTACTTCAGGAGCAACTGATGTCCACAGTTTGTCCATATTAACTTGTTTATCTTTTCCTTTTTCTTCAAAGCTGGTTCTGTACATACTGTCATCCATATCTTCATTGTAGATTTTAAATGACTTGATCATTTTCTCTAGGTCAAACAGCCATTTTGGACCATCAACATTGTTAAAATGATTTTCATTGAAAATTATGTCTGATGACTCAATGACCACCATGCTCCTTCACATAGACTCTGTAAGCCTTTGAATGAGATGAGTAGTCCACAAAAAGCATTCCAGTGATTTGGACTGAAATTTGTTCAAATAGTCCTTTGTATTTAGGAGTGAGCATCTGCATCCAAAAGGCTATAAGAACTTCACATAAGGATATCTTTTGAAGATAACCTCATATGGGGTCTTGTTTTGAGCCTTTTTTATTCTAACCCTGTTCTGCACATAGCATGCAGTATTGATTACTTCTGCCCATAAAGTGACTGGCAGATTGGCATCAGCAATCATGATCCTTGCAGCTTCAATTAACGTTCTATTTCTTCTTTCTGCAACACTTTCTGTTCAGGAGTTCTAGGTGCACTGTATTGTTGAAATATCCCCTTAGAAGTGTAGAATTCATCCATAATTCCATTCTTGAATTATGTCCCATTATCACTTCTAATGACCTTCACCTTCCTTTCAAGCTGATTTTCCATCTTTAGCACATGGGATCTGATCAAGTCTGGGGTTTCATCCTTGCTGCCCATGAAGTATACCCAAGTAAATCTTGAATAATCATCAGTGATCACCAGGCAGTATCTCTTCTTTCCAATACTTGGAACACTTACAGGACCAAATAGATCCTTATGTAACAGTACCTCATCAATTGTGTTTATCATTTTGCTCTTATGTGAGGATTTATGTTGTTTTCCTTTTAGGCAAGATGTGCATTTTTCTTCCAATTTGAACTCTCTTGTAGGAAGGCCAACAACATGTTCACCTTTTACAAGTTTGTTCATGTTCTTTAAATTCACATGACACATCTTCCTATGCCATAGCTTGGTTTCATTTTCAGTTGCTTTGGACACAAAGCATGAACCACCTCTTGAAGTTGCAGTATTCATTCTTAGTTCATAGAGGTTGCCATTTCTTGGAGCCATCATCATTATCATTTCAGTTGGAATCACAAACTCAGGCTTCAAAATCAGGCAATGTTCATCATTGAAGGCTACCTTGTATCCTTTGTCACATACTTGAGAAATGCTCAACAGATTGTATTGAAGTCCTTCAACATGTAGAACATTCTCAAAGGATACCTTGCCATTGGTGAGTGTTCCTCTTCCAACTATCTTTCCTCCATTCTCATCACTCCCAAAGGCAATTGGCCCTTCATATTTTCTTTCATAATTTATCAGTGCATTCTTGTCACAGGTTATGTGCCTGGAACATCCACTGTCCATGTACCATAAATCATTGTTGTTCAAGGACTATTCCTGCACATACACATAAAACAGAATTAGTTGGATTTTGATTTACAAACTTCATCAGTTTGTAATTCAGTGTTAGTGGAAGATTTATTAGGAGTTGGAACTGGAAGTGGATCTTCATACACAACTTCACATTCTTCATCTGTGTCTGAATCCGACTCATTCTTCACAACTTGTGATTTAATTAATTCTTCAGTCTGCTCAACCATATAGTTCTTTTCCTTAGTCACCTCCTTCTTAGTCTTCCATTGGAACCCTCTTGGTTCAAATCCCTGCTTCATCAGAAATTTCTCATCTCCATTGAGAGCACCAGGTCTAATCTTCTCTTTTCCTTTGTCACTAGACCTTCTGTTCTTTGCAGGTTTGCTTGATACACTTGGTTCATCCTTGATCTTTAAAATTTGTTTCAGTCTCTTTTCAAGAACTGAACTCTTCTTTTCATCATCTAAAATGCCCCTTTCTTCATTTAAATATCTTTGATAGATTTTCTTGTATCCTTTCATATCAAACCCACAGACTATATCAGGAACCTCAAATTCTTCCTCTTCAAACCAACAAGAGTCAGTGTGGTGACCATATGCATCACACCTCTTGCACCAGATCTTTGCATATCTCCCCATGTCCTCAAGCAATTGCTTGTCTTTAATTTTGTCACTGGGTTTGGGGAAATCAAAGCCTAGGGAGGTTTTAGGACATAGTGAATTGCTAAAGTCCATCTTGATTGGTTTGTTCAGATCAGGCTGAAGATAATATTTTTCTTTGAAAAATACAACAGGCTTGAGCTTGGAGTGGGTTCTTGAATTGCTCCCCTTTTCTTCTTTAACTGATCTTTTCCTTGGAACATAATCAACATCCCCAATATCAAATAACTCATGGTTAGAGAAAACTGGATAAATTGGTGGATGTGACTGATCATAGGAAGATTTCACAGTTTCTTCTGTTCTTTTCTTGATAATAGGCTGTGGTCTTGCACATATGTCAAACACTACATGTTCTCTTCTTATCTTCTCATAGTGCTTTTTCAACTTTGGAGTCATCTTTGGTAGAAGAGGAATCTTATCACTTTTCTTTTTGCTTGATACTTTTTTCTTCTTGCTCTTAGATGACTTAGAGATTCCACAGCTGCAGTTACTGTCTTCACTGGAGTACTCACTCCACTTCTTCTCACTTTCTATCTTTTCATTTCTCTCAATCTCTGGCTCCTCACTCTGCTTCAAAGAAAACTTTCCATCTTTGTCCACAAATACATCAGCATACAGCTTAACAAACTCACCCTTATCGTCAAAGACATTCTTGAATTGCTTAAGATACTCACTTCTACTTTCCTTGTCTACCTTCAGTGGGTAGCTATCAAAAAAAGGTGGTGGCACCTTTTTATACTTATCTTCTTCAATCATTTTATCAACATAGCCCACAATATTACCTGTAGAAACAAGGTTCTTCAAGAAATCCATTTGTATCAGCAATTTAGCATTCTTCATTTTCACTTCTGCATACATCTTCTTTAACCATTCAATTTCAATTGTCATTCTTGATTGGGTTTGGTATACCATCATACAATCCTCTTCAAGCCCCTTGATCTGACTTTCATAAGTTGCTTCACTTGTTTCATACACATTCAAGAAGGTTTCCTTTCTCTCACACTCAGTTTTCCACTTTCTAATCTCCTGATTAAGTTTATCAGTAGTAACAAGAAAATCAGAAATTGAAACATCAGATTGTACCTGAGAGTTTGAGGATTCAGGCTTGTCATGAACTTTGGCCATAAATGCAACATTTTCCTTCTCCATTTCAGCAACAGCTTTTCCGTGACCTCTGGTAACAGCTTTTCCGTGATCTCTCTGCTGGTTCACATTGTTTTTGATTTGGTATGTTCTGATTTGAGTGAACCTGCATTTGATTGTTTCTTTGTGGTTGAAATGTTTGTTGCTGGGTTCTGTTCTGATTTTGATAGGGGTTTTGGTTGGAAATCTGATTTCTCTGCTGGAAGTTCTGATTTTGGTTCTGATAGAATTGATTCTGTTTAACTTGATTGCCAACTTGCTTTAGCATGTTACACTCTCTAGGAAAGTGTCCTGGTTGTTGACAGTTATAACAGATGGCTTTTGATTTCTCAAAGCCAATTCATTCATTTGGTCTATTGAAACTTGTTCTGCCAGTTCTGTTATACAACCTTTTGCTTCTCACTGCCAACATGGCTGCCTGCCATTTTATGTCTATGTCCTCTAAATCATCAGCATCTATTTGTTCTAAATCTTCTTTCACAATGCTTGTGTTTATCAGATTCTTGGCTACAAAAGCATGATATGACTCTATAAACATTGAAAATAATGGTTGATAATCTGTTCCTTGAGCATTATTGTTCTTCAAGAATGTTGACTGGTCATTTGCTGCAGAAGGGGTGTCATCTTCAATCAGTTGAACATTGAATCTGGATTGGCCACTGCAAGTTGAACTTGTGTCTGATGGTTCCTCAATAATAGGCTGCTGGTTCTTGATTGAGAGGTTGCCCATCGGTGCTACAAGAGCATTGTTCACTTGAAAGCTTGGCTTGTCCTCCCTAATCATATGGTTCTCTATCATCTCATGTTCTGCAACCTTGAGAAAGGCAATCACATCATCCAACTTGAAGTTCGGAAAACTGGCCTTTTCTTTGATAAACTTGCTAGCAGTGTACCATTCTCCGGACAATGATGATAAAAGTTTTTTGTTCAGCTCAAAGTCAGAGATTTGTAAATCAGTTGTTCTTATGTCGTTCACAATTGTCATAAACCTTTGCAACACTGATTTCAGTCTTTCCCTGTCCTTAAACTTGAACCTGTCTAGTTGCTGCTTCAGTCTGTCTTTCTTGATGTCTCTAAGTTCAGTATTACCCTCAAACATTTTGATAACTGCATCATACATACCCTTTGCGGTCTTATGATGATTGACAGTTGTTAAAATTTCCCAAGAAAGCCCTAACTTCAGCATAGACAAAGCATTATCGTCTCGTTTCTTCATTTTTAGCTCAACGGTGGCATTGTTATTCGGAGCTGTTGAGGGAACATAGTTTCCTTCGGTAATGGAAGTCCAAAGCTCTGGGTCGTTGTAGTTCACGGCTGTTTCGAAGAGCACCTTCCATTTGATGAAGTTTTCCTGTCCAAGCAACCTTGGAATCTTGTTGGTGGAAACTTCCTGGTCTTCCATTTTATCAGCTGAGATTTGTAGCAGTAAAACAGAGTAAATCTTCAAGCTTTATCACACACCTTCAGTCCCGTGGCCTTCAGCGAGCTTACTCAAGCTCTGATACCACTTGTCAAGACCATGAGTTGGGTTAAACCTTATAAAAAGTTGACAAGAATCACACCGACTCGATTACCCAAAAGGTCTGTTGAATATCCCGGCGGAATCAGGATATCCAATGAGTGGGAACGATGGAATGAAATTAGTAAACACAAAACAATAATGGATAATCAATAAATACTCATTCAAAGACAAAGATTCACTATATTAAATGATTCATTAATGAAACAGTGAAAGGAATGTCTAGAGTTTTGTGTGATGGCAGCGGCGGATGTACGAGAAAACAAAGAGAATATTCTTTGGAATGTTTTTCGTATTCAGTGTGTGCCAGCCTGTAATTCCGTCTGGAAATCCGTGTCCTAAAAGGTATCCTAGGACCCCTATTTATAGATCCTGACATTCCTTCTAGAAGTTCCTAATCATTACATAATGAAATACGAAATAATACAAGTGTTGAGTCCTCGAGCAAGGTAACAGTCTTGCTCGAGCAAACTCACTATGCTAGGTATGCTCGATGTATGTCCTTGAGCTTACTTTACTTAGAATATCCTCAGTGAAAATATTCCCTTCCAGTAGAATTCATTCTTCTTGACTGGTCCATGCTTTGCTCGAACTAGTCCATCGAGCAAGCTCATTCTTCTTGATGTCTTCAGCTATACTTATTCAGCAATCTTTAGTATGCTCGGATGTAAATCTTGCTCGGGAACTGAATTGTGCTCAAAGTCCTTGCTTTGATCACTTGACATCTTCTTATTGCATCCATGCTTGTCCCCATGTGCTCGATCATCCTATGCTCGTAACACTTGGTTAAAACTTGTATGATCAAGTTGTTTGCTCAATAGGCAATCCATGCTCGATAGAAGAATACTCTTGCTCGTTGAACTGTAGCTTGCATGAAGCCTTAACACTTAGAAGAATTAACCATTTAAGGTTCTGAAGACCTTGCTAAAAGTAGTAAAACCATGCTCAATCGTCTAGGCTTGCTCGAAGTCCATACTTAGCCGTTTTCTGAGGAGGTTGAGAAGATTCCAATCTTCCTCATCATAAATCCGACCCAACATAATAAAAACCACACATAAGTACCTTATATCCCGTTTTAGAACCACTAAAATGGCCCCTACATGCCGATGAATGGTGTGTTTCAAAATCTCTTGTACTTCATTTTCAGGTACACATCTTCTAAGAACTTGATCTACTCCAACTTTGAAAAGTTTCGGTTCATCTCAAATGTATTGCTTGACTTGGGCCATGAGTTGTTGCCTCCTTTTCATTGACAAAAATTCCGGAATTGCCCCCGTGGCCAAATAATTGACATAGTGAGCATACCACGGTACAGTTGAAACAACAAGCAACTGTTCATCCGGAAATTTCATGTTTATCTCTATCGGATCACAACACCGTCAAAGGTAATCCGAGACAAGTGATCCGCAACTACATTCTCACAACCCTTCTCGTCTCGGATTTCAAGGTCAAATTCTTGTAACAATAACACCCATCAAATCAAACGCGGTTTTCCATCTTTCTTTTCCATTAAATATCGGACCGCACTAAGATCCGAGTACACCACAACTTTGCTTCCCAGAATATACGAGCGAAACTTATCTAAGGCATACACCACCGCTAGTAACTCATTTTCGGTAGTGGTGTAGTTCAATTGTGCCTCAAATAGAATTTTGCTCACATAATAAATCACCACCGGTTTCTTATCCATTCTTTGACTTAAAACAGCTCCAACCGTGCTATCACTAGCATCGCACATGATTTCAAAAGGTTTGGCCCAATCCGAAGATTGCAGAATTGGTGCTTGCACTAACTTCTCCTTCAAACTGTCAAACGCTTGTAAACATTCATTAGTAAACTCAAAGGGGACATCCTTCAATAGAAGATTACATAAAGGTTTTAAAATTGCACTAAAACCTTTAATGAATCTTCTATAGAATCCAGCATGTCCCAAAAATGATCTCACCCCTTTGACATTTTTCGGGGGTGGCAAAGATGTAATTACTCTAATCTTTGCTTGATCAACTTCAATCCCCCTACTTGAAACCACATGACCTAACACTATACTTCTTGTACCAGGAAATGACTTTTCTCCTAACTTAACACCAAGTTTGTCTCAACAAATCATTTTAAACTTTTTCTAAATCATTAAGACAAGACTCGAAAGTTAAACCAAAAATGGAAAAATCATCCATAAAACATCAAGTGAATCCCCAACCATGTCTGAAAATATGCTCATCATGCATATTTGAAATGTGGCCGGGGCATTACCCAATCCAAATGGCATCCGTCTAAAAGCAAAGGTGCCGTATGGACAAGTAAAAGTGGTTTTATGTTGGTCATCGGGATGGATTGCAATTTGATTATACCCCGAATACACATCCAAAAAACAATAATTTTTTAACCGAAATTTTTCAATTATTTAGTTAATGAATGGTAATGGAAAATGGTCTTTTGAGGTGGAGGTATTTAATTTCCTATAATCGAAGCACACTCGCCACCCGGTGTCCGGTCGGGTGGAGATTTGTTCACCTTTATCATCTTTTATTACCTTGATGCCGGATTTCTTGGGTACTACCTGTGTCGGGCTCACCCATGAGCTGTCTGAAATGGGATAAATGATCCCGGCATCCAACCACTTGATCACCTCCTTTTTCACCACTTCCCGCAAGTTCGATCTCCTTTGAGTCTTCCCTGTTGGTTTAGCCTCCTCATCTATAATTATTTTATGCATAACAATAGAAGGACTAATACCTTTTATATCCGCAAGCGTCCGTCCAATGGCTGCTTTGTGTGCTTCCAACACCTTAACCAATGCCCGCTATTGAGCTTCCACCAAATTTGAAGCAATGATAACCGGGAGGGTTTCATTTTCCCCTAAGAACACGTACTTCAAGTGGGTTGGAAGTTCCCTCAATTCCACCTTTGGTGGACATTCCAAAGATGGTTTTGTATCCGAATTGATTTCCTTTAGCAAACTTTCCCATTGATGTGTCCATGGTGGTCTTCCCTCTTGCAAAGCCAAAGCATCTTGTTTTTGTTCCTCCATCCGCAAAGCACACACGTGTACCTGTTCAGAATCATCACAAATACATGCTTCCATACAATCCTCATCATATTCATGAGGATTACACTGATCCACCACATCTACTAAAAAACATTCTTCACCACTCAAAGAATTAGCAACGTTAGTAAAAACATTTAAACGCATTTTTCGGTTGCCAAAGCCATGTCAACAGTACCAAATCTACAATCAATGATTGCATGAGCAGTGTTCAAAAATGGTCAACCCAAGATAACGTTTTGTTGTTGACTTGAGTCACCTGATGAATAATCCAAAACCAAAAAATCCACAGGATAATAAAAATCCTCTACCTTCACAATTACATCCCGTACGATTCCACGGAGAAGTTTATGAGACAAATCGGCCAACACAACCGTGGTCTCCACATGTTTTAAGGGACCAAAGTCGTATTGGTCATATAAATCCCCGAGAGAATGCTCACTCCGGCCCCAAGATCCAATAACGCCCAAGAAATTTGAAAATCACCCACTTAAATATTAATTAAAGGTGTTCTCGGATCTTGAAGCTTAGGAGAGAGGTCTCCTTTTAAAACTGTACTTACTCGCTCGGTTAAATCCACCCGCATAGGTACTTTTGTTGCCTCTTTTGAGTGCGTAATTCTTTCAAAAAATTTGCATATGCGGGTACTTGTTTTATTGCTTCAAGTAAAGGTAAATTCACTTTAACATGTTTAAACACTTCCCACATTTCCTCCTTTTGGGGACCCCGTTTTAAAATTACATTCTTTTTGCCCGGGTCAAGCAAAGCCGAAGGAAATGGAACTACATTGGATTCCACTTCCTTGTTTTTAAAATTACATGCTTGACCCGAAACTTGTAACGGTTTCTCAAAAGTGACATGTTTAGTGGGTTTATTGGTTTCAACTTCTTCATCATCACTTTCCTTACCCGTGATATCCTCCACTTCACCATCAACCAAACCCGGTGACAAATTAGCCTTATACTCTTTACCACTTCTCAACACACTAACATGATTAATAGGAACATTACGAGATGAGTTATGAGAAGGATTTACCTTGGTGTCCCTTGGCAATTGACCTTTGTTTTTCTTCAATTCTGCCACCTCGGTTGCAAGTTGACCCATTTGTGTGGTCAATGATTGGATGGTCTTGTCACGAACTTCGTCCTTTTGCATTCGGGCTTCATCAAGTTGATTCCTTTTCTGCATGTCTTGTTGCATCAAATTTAACATGTCCATCACTTCATTCCCACTTGATGAACCTTGACCCAAAGACCCACTTTGATTACCACTCGTTCCTTGAAGTTGACCCTGACTTCCTTGATTGAAGTATTGTTAACGAGAAATAAAGTGGGTTTGAGAAGTCCCTTGGAAATTAGGATTGAGTTGATTGATTGATTTCCATATCGAAAATTTGGATGATTTCTCAACCCGGGGTGGTTAGTTTTTGAGTTCATGTTGTAATTTCGATTACCACCTCCTTAACCTTGAATTTCCTTTACCTCTTCCACTTGTGCTTGCCCTACCGTACACACATCAGCCCCATGACCCAGCTCATTGCAATTTGTAGAAATATCAATTCTTTGATTAGTAGTTTGTACCCCCACATCTTCTACGGCATGAACTTGCCATCTTCCAATTGCTGGTCTTGCTCTTCTTGTAGTTAGAGCCTTTCTCTTCGATGTGACGGACATTTTCTCAAAAAATGTCCAATCATCTTGTTCATAATTGGTACCGAATGTACCATTTGTGATTGACATTAAATCCCACTCGTCTTCCGCATTTAACCCCTCATGAAACACATTCTTACAATTCCTAAAAATTCCTAAAGAGCAATCCCATGGTGAGGACAATTCTTGATCATCATATTAAATCTCTCGAATGCTTCTTGAAACATCTCACCCGATTGTTGTTGAAAGATTCTCAAACTTCGTCTTGCATCATTAGTCTTTTGGGCCGTGTAAAACTCTTCCAAGAACCTTTGTTGCATCTCGGCCCAAGTGTAAATTGATGTGGAAGGCAAGGTGTAAAACCATCTCTTTGCCTTATCTTCTAACGAAAATTGAAACAACACCAACTTAACCTCATCCGGTGAAAAACCTTGACCCCTGATTGTGTTGCAAATCGAGTCATATGCCTCCAAATGAAAATAAGGTTCTTCCGTTGCTAGACCCTTATACTTTGGTAAACTTTGGAGCGCATTGGTTCTAACCTCGAACGTTCTTCCATTCTGATTTTGAGCAATAACCACCGGAGATGGGTTATTGGTGATGACCGGTCTGAAATGAGCTTGAATTCCCCTAACCATTTCTCTTGCTTGTCGTTTTGGTACCCCCAATGGTACTCTCGGTTGGCCCATTTGTCGGTAAACGGGCCTTTGTTGTGCATATTGTTGAAATTGTGGTTGGGGAATTGGTTGTTGAGGTTGTTGATATTGCGGTTGTTATGGAACTTTGTGGTTGTTGTATTTGATTGACATTCAGCCCACCTCATTGTTGCACTTGTTGTTGCGGTTGTTGTTCGGGTACATACCCAAACTGCCCTTGAATCCTCAACTGATTCCCATCAACTCCACTTGCATATCCCTCTTCATACTCTTCATACCCTTCATTGTTATCTCAATAATGTGGCCCACTAAAAAATGCGGGCCCATTCTAGGACCCGGTGATACATGTGTTATGGGAGGGTCTTGAGGAAATGTGTATGGTTGTTGATTGTAAAGTGGGTGTTGTTGAGGTTGGAAGGGTGATTGTTGTGATGAATTTGATGATTGTCCTTGTATAGGCGTGAAATTGGTCAAGGCTGGAAGGTTAACTGGTGGTTGAAAGCTAAACACGGTTGATGTAGGCACACTTGTAGAAATTGTAGTAGTAATGGGTTCAGTGGATAACGGGTTTTCGGAATTGATGGGTGGCGGCATTGGCGGTAAAGTTTGTTCCGAAGCCATGATTGTGGTGTCAGTTGTTCGACTTTTTGTGCTTGGCGACCCAATAATCTTGTTCTCCCTTTGAAGAATCTGATTCTTGCCAAAAGTTCTCTCGATTTCAGGGTTAAAAACTAATGGCGATGAAGACCGAGAGTGTCGTGTATGCATATACCTGTAGATACCTGCACACTAGCACAACCATTGTAAAACTGATAATAACAATTAAACAAAAACTACAAAGATAACACACGTTGCGCACTACTCCCCAGCAACGGCGCCAAAATTTGATGTGAGGTCGAAGACTCACTCAAAAATAAACCAAATACTACTAAATAGATAGTGGCAAATGGTTGTCGAACACGAGGACTTTATGGAAAATGTGTTAATAAGTAGCTTAACAATTAAACTAATATAAATGTAAATGACACAAAGTAATTTTCAAGTTGGTTTTGATTTGATTTTAGGAACTAAAATAAACTAACACCGAAGTTGTAACAATTGCTTGAGTAAGTATTCCTCTTGAAATTCAGGTTATTACGCAACACTCTTGTTAATGTTCGATGGATAAATCATAATATCTTGATTTTGTGTAAATGTAGTTGTTTGTGATTAATCAAGAACTAAGTACTCGGATTCCTAGAACGCGAGGTCGTTACTTGGTAATCAATAAATATATTCTTAACCCTAATTTCTTCTACTAAATCTCAATTGCCAACGACACTAAGAACGTACAGAATGAAACTAGGTTTAAGCAATATGGACAAGTTGCAAACAATCAAATAAACATCATGATTATAATAACATAGCAATTAGATAATCAATACAAGTGCAAGAACAATAAACAAAAGATTTTTTGTAAATAACCTTACATACAAGAGAAATACCAAAGAAAAACTAGCCACTCATGGTTTTATGGATCATCATCACATCAATTGACTTCCACATATGAATCAAAAACATAAAACAATGTTAACCAACACCAAAGATGATAGTCTAGACTCCAACAATCGTCTCTAATTGTTTCTGATTAAAAGATAGCCCAAAAGACAAGCCAAAACGCATATTAAACAAAACAAAACACGGCAGTTACGATCGGACCGTGGCCCACGGTCCAGGCCACAGTCCAGCACAACACCCACGGTACAGTGGGTTCTTCCATCTTTATTCCCTTTGGACCGTGGTTCACGGTGCACACCGTGGGCCACGGTGGAGCTCGCGTCCATTTTCTTGTTTTCTTCATATCTCTCTCGTTCTAGCTCCGTTTCCTTCGCCGTTTTCGCCCATGATCTTGTTATTTCGTCCTTTAACTCTTCAAACCTACAATCACACAACTAACAGTAGTCATCTAATTCCCCTAAATTTATTTATTTAAACAACCATAATTCTATCCGTTAGCTCGATTAACATCCTCCTGACGAATCACTCGCACTAGCATATAAATGTGATTGTCGGTTGGCCATCACCATGCAAACGGGCTTTGGCTACTAAAACGACGTATGATCATACTTTAATGTGATTATGATGGACCTCTCTGAATGCGATATAATAAACACTTAAACAAGTGGCAATTAGCATTTAATTGAAATACATAAAATATTTACATTTGCGAGTTTGTGTATGTATATGATATAAAAATACGAATTAGATACGCATATGTCCCAAAACTTTTGAAAACAGTAAAATAAAAGGGGAATGATATCTCACCTTATTTCTTAGGCGAGTGTGTGAGAAATAAGTATAAAACACGATTAAACGAACGAACCTTCCTTTGATGTGCTGACTGAGATACACCTAACAGACCTAAAACTTAGAGAGAATAAATTATGATTAAAACCAAGAACATAGCCACTGGAATTGTCCAAACAGATGTCTAGAAATCCAGCTATGAGATATTTAACGTTTAAGCGAGCTGGTACTGACCAGAATCCAAACAGTGAGTCGGAAGTCAGGTTTGAGTCAGTAGCCTTAAAATCTCCAAATAAAAATAAAATTCTTATGGACCAATAGTTGGTTCCAACTAGAAGTAATAGAAATCGATTGGTCAACTTTGTTGACCGATTTGCCAATTAACGGGTCGGAGTCCAATTGACCACCGAGACTCCCTCAATCGACAAAATTGAATGAGGGCTTTTGTTCTATAGATAAAAATCTACAATATTGAAGTAGACAACTTACCCCGGAGACGAATAGAAGGATGAGAAAACCGTTGTCAAAGAGTTCTGAACTTGAAAGTCAACACAGCAATACGAACTTGATAAATTCTTGAAGAAGATGATGATAGATGAGAGGGATTTTGTAGGTTTTGAGAGGGTGACTGGAAATTATTAGTTTATAGGGTTTAGAGATGTGTTTTTATTAAGTATTATGAGTTATAACTTGTTTATGAATTAATTCACCCGATTAGGAAATGAAATAAGCTATTAATGAGAAAATCGGGTATAATAACTAACAAAATTTGGCTTGGGCAATAAGAAAACAAATTTTGGATCTGCTATAACATGTCTTGGAGTTTAAGTTTCATTAATTTAGTCCAAAATATGAAGATTTGGCAAAATTAGTCCCTATACTTTCATAAACGCAATTTTTAGCCGTTTTAAGCGATTTTAAAGGTTTCTAAGTGCTATTTGGCATAATTGAAGGTTATAAAATTATAAATAAGTTAAACTAAGTTAAATGCCAATAAATACAAGTTTTAAATAGTTCAAAAGATTCGAATTACATTCCTGGATCGTTTTAAACTTAAACGAATACAAATACGAAAAATCCAAGATGCTACATATACCCAAACGAGATATACAGCCCGAGTCTGGAGA